>NC_056732.1:1103512281-1103534781 GCF_019279795.1 Protopterus annectens
TTCTAAGTTGGGAACTGCTGATTGAGGGCTCAGTGTCTGTTATTCTAAAAGTGTATTAATTCTGGTTTAAGCACTTGGGCTTCAGGCCAGTTATTTTACATTAAAAGGGTTCGTGGTCTGCACTCTTGTGGGAGAAGAGGTTGGACTCTGCCCTTCTTAGCAGGGAATTTCTGGTTAAAGGCTTATAGTGCCTGCATATTTGAACTGTTTCTTACTGAATTTGGTACACCTTGTTTGCTGTAGCATAGACTAGATCCAGGACTGCTGAATCTAGCTTTGTTTGTATGCTTGTTGTTTGTTTGCTTGCTATTTCCCTGAAATGCTAATTCCACCTAAAACGTGGCTTTTCAGCGCTTCTGTGGATCCCTAGTGATATCTGCATTGCTTATTGTACTTATTTCCTTGTTTCACTTGAAAGAAAGTTACTGTTTGTCATTTTTGCATTTAAGTTACCTGTAACACATTGCATTTAAGTTACCTGGCACTTGCTCACTAAAGCAATTATTTAAGTCAGCACTAAAAAATTAAAAGCACTACACCCTCACAAACTCCCCTTGAGTACCTTGTTCCCCACTGGCCCTTTTTTTCAATTATAAAGGAATTCCCAATACTATTCTAGCATGTCCAAAGGTCAGTTGTCAATCTCCTCTCCGGTCCAGCTGGTGAATCTGGGAATCTTGAGGCAATGTTACAACTGCCTCATGTACACAGACAACCCTCTCCTCCTCCCAACAAATTCCAACACATGTGAGAGATGCAACCATATAGCCATACTGGAGGCTAAGCTCTCTCAACTCAGTACTGGCGAAACCAGTCAGGAGAAGGAAACTACACTCACTACAATTCCAGGCTCACATAGACCTACCACGACAGCAAACCAAACACAAACACACAAAAACATACTCGGAGGCTCTAAATAAAAATCTGCCTAAGCAGCAGAGACCTCCAAAGCAGACACCCAAGCAACCGCTACCCCAAAACAAAACATGTGCAACACATAGCTCACAAAGCCAGTGTGCCGAACAGTCACAGCCCTTAAGACTAAACAACACACCTGATACACTTGTAATAGGTGACTCTATCGTCAGGCACACTGACGTCCTGCTCACCAGGCTGAACAAGGAGAAGGTCACGGTGAGCTGCCCGTCAGGCGCTAGGATCCGCCTCATAACACAAGCACTCAGGTCACTCCAAGGCAAGTACAAATATGACTCAGTCATTGTCCATGCTGGTGTGAATGACCTGAGACGTACCTCCCTGGACTACATGAAAAGAGACATAGAGACGCTGTTTGAGCATGTAGCCCAGGCCGGTATGACCCTGACCTTGAGTAGCATCTTACCCTCACCAAGAATGATGCCACAATATGAAGACAAGATGATCAAATTCAACAATTGGCTTAAGTATTGGTGTCATTCAAAGGGGATCCAATGCCTGACAGCCTGGGATGACATGCTCGACAAGCCACGATGCTTCGCTAGGGACGGCTTGCACCTGTCACCCCTGGGCTTTCAGATATTGGCAAAGGCTCTTGCTACCCCCATAGTGCCTTTTTTAGACAAGGCTCAAAAGACAAACCCACCTCCATAGGTATTACAAGGGATAAGAAACTAAGAGTAATGCTACTCAACGCCAGAAGTCTAAACCTCAAGATGCATGCACTCGAAACTCTCCTTAGCATGGAGAAAGTACAGTTTTGTACCTACCATAAATGTAGATGTCCAATAGGTATGCATCTGCAGTCATCACATATGGGTTGTCCTGCCTCAGGCAGCCCTTCGGTCGGCCGGATTCCAAAGTCTGGGTCTGGCCTCGGCTGATGTCGCACTTTCCCCGATGTCAGAGCGTCTGGGGTATAAAAGCATCAGCCGAGGCCATCTTCCTCAGTTTTTCTTGCCCCAGATATGCCAGGTGCCCTCTAGGAAGGCTAAATTTGGATAAATGCAATAAAATTCCAAACATTTGCAAAAAAATATATATATGCATATACAAACAAATACACCATATTAGATTCCCCCAGCTAGCTAAAAGAGGGGTAAGCACCCTAGGAATACCACAGAGGGGTAGGAGGGAGGGTAAACCTGACTGCAGATGCATACCTATCGGACAGCTACATTTATGGTAGGTACAAAACTGTACTATGTCCGTCAAGGATGCATCTGCAGTCATCACATATGGGTAGAATACCATAGCCAAACTGGGGGTGGAGGTACTAAGTGAAGGATGGTGTAGTTAAGATACCCTGAAGGACTGCCGTAGCAAAACCTGCTCTGGATCTGGAGTATAAAGGTAAATTGTAATGCTTGGCAAATGTATGCACGGAGCTCCATGTAGCAGCTTCTAAAATGTCTTTGGTAGCCACCCCTCTTAGGAAGGCTGTGGTGGTGGCTGTGGCTCTCGTGGAATGAGGTCTAACGTTAACTGGCACAGTCTTTCCATGAAAGGAGTAACAAAAACGAATGCAATTTCCTATCCATTTCGAAATTGTCTGTTTGGAAATTGCTTTTCCTTGTACCCCAGCAGCATATGCTACAAACAACTGGACAGTCTTTCTGTAACTTTTAGTTCTGTCCAAGTAGTAGGGTAGTTGTCTGTGTATGTCCAGGGTGTGCAGAAGTCTCTCCCCTTTATTTTGTGGCTGTGGGAAGAATGTAGGCAAGTGAATAGCTTGGTTCAAAGATACCCTGGATACCACCTTTGGCATGAATGTAGGATTGGTCCTCAAAGAAACTCTGTCCTGATGAAAGATAAGGAATGGCTGCACCACCATTAAAGCTTGTAGCTCAAATACTCTTCTTGCTCAGGTTATGGCCAGAAGGAAGGCAGTTTTCCAAGACAAAAACTGTACATCTGCCGATGCTGCTGGTTCAAAGGGAGGAACTGTTAGTTTTTCCAACACGAAATTCAGGTCCCAAGTAGGTAGAGGTTGTTTCCTTGGAGGATTAATGTTTTTGATTCCTCTTAGAAATTGTCTTAGTAGAGGGTGAGAGAAGACAGGTGGATTTAAATTGTATTCTGCTGAGATTGCTGAGGCATGTATCTTGATGGAAGAGTAAGACAGGCCACTGTGGGACAATTCTGCAAAATATTCCTGTATATATGCCATATTCATCACAGTCACATCTAGGCCCTTTGCTGTGTTCCAGGTGTGAAATCTTTTCCATTTTGCTGTATATGCCTTCCTTGTGGAAGGTCGGCGAGCTTCCATAATAATATCCTTCACTCTCTGGGATAGGTTATCCTGAGGAGGAGTCATGGTATTCTCCAGGCAGTTAGCTGTAAGGTTTTCAGGTTGGAGTATAGAGTCCTGAAATTGTGCTGCGTCAGTAGGAGTGGCCATAGGGGGAGAGGCCATGGTTTCGTCTGTGACAAGCTCTTTAACAGTGGGTACCAGTGCTGTCTTGGCCAGTTTGGTGCTATCAGGATTACTCTGGGCTGCTCTGTCCTGATCTTCAGTAGGACCTTGGTCATTAGTGGAAGAGGTGGGAAAGCATACACTGTTAGAGCTTTCCAGCTGAAAGAGAGAGCGTCCACTTTCCATGCTTGTGGGTGGTATGTCCTTGAGCAGAATTTCTTCAGTTGATGATTTAGGGGGGAAGCGAACAGATCTATTTCCTGCCTTCCCCATAACTGTGTGATTTGTAAGAAGATGTCTGGGTGCAGCATCCATTCGTGTGCATCCATGGTAGTTCTGCTTAAGCTGTCTGCCAGTGTATTGTCTTTCCCTGGCACGAATTGGGACTGTAGCTGTATGTTGAGTTTCAATGCAAGTTCCCATAGATTCACTGTCAGTCTGCAAAGAGGGTAGGAATGGGTGCCTCCTTGCTTGTTTATGTACCACATAACTGTGGTGTTGTCTGTCCTTATGAGCAGGTGGCCTTGCTGAAGGAAAGATTTGAAGGCCTCGATTGCGTGTATCACTGCCAGCATTTCCTTTTGGTTTATGTGCATGTGCAGCTCTCTTTGTGACCATAGCCCTTGGATACATCTGTCCTCCATGTGCGCTCCCCAACCTTGGTCTGAAGCGTCCGTGGTGATGGTTTGGTTGGCTCTTGGCTTGCTGAAGGGCAGCCCGCTGTTCGACTGGCAGGCTTGAGCCCACCACAGGAATTCCTTTTGAAGGCAAGGAATGAGTGGGATCAGAGCTTCTAAGCTGTGACTGTGCTGAGTCCATAAACTTCTTAGGTACCATTGTAATTTCCTTATATGCAGCCTTGCTTGTGGAATCAGAAGAATGCAAGATGCCATGTAACTCAGGGCCTGCAGGATTTTCCTTGCAGTCATCTGAGTTTGTCTTGTGAGATTCTGAAAGTAAACTGGTAGCTGTTTTTGTTTTTCTTCTGTGAGAAAAGCCATCTGGGTGGTTGTGTCTAGATCCGCACCCAGAAAAGTTATTCTTTGGGATGGAACCAGTCTTGATTTGTGGATGTTGACTGTATATCCCAAGGCCTGTAACAGGTGGATGGCATAGTCCAAGTCCTTTAACAAAGTTTGCTTGCTGTCCGCTTGTATTAGGCAGTCGTCCAGATAAGGGTAGATTTGAATCCCCTGAAGTCTGCAGTGTGCAATTACTGATGCCAGGCATTTCGTGAATACTCTGGACGCAGTAGATAAGCCAAAGGGCAATGCTGAGAATTGATAATGCTCTGACCCTGCAAGAAATCTGAGGTGTCTTCTGCAGCTTTGTCGAATAGGGACATGCAGGTATGCCTCCTTGAGGTCTAGAGTCACCAGCCAAGACCCCTTGCCCAGCATGGGAAGGAGTTGCTGTAGAGTCAGCATTTTGAATTTTGGCACAATGAGGTACGTATTCAGTGCGGACAAGTCGAGAATAGGCCTCCATTGATTTTCTTTTCTTGGAACAAGGAATAATCTTGAGTAAAATCCCTGGCCCTGTTCTGAAAGAGGTACCTTTTCTATGACTTTCATTTGCATTAAGTTGGTAATTTGCTTCAAAGCCTCTGCCCTCTGATTTGGTGGCAGGTTTGGCATGCCTTTTCTTTTTGGCAATGAGTGGAAATGGAACCTGTATCCTTTGTCTATTATTTGCAGTGTCCATGTGTCCCCTGTAATGCTGTGCCAATTTTTTGAGAATAAAGAAAGCTTTCTGCCCAAAGGTGCTTCTAATTGAGCCCTGGTCATGGAGTCAAAATAAAGTCATTGAGTCTGTCCTGGTGTAGCAGTTGTAGTTCCTGCACTACCTCTCTAGTTGGGAGGCTGCCACTGACAGCCTCTGTAGGAGCCCTCTAGCTTGCCCTCTACCTCTGGCACGTCTATTCCTGCCTCTTTGAGATCTGTCTGAGTCCGGAAAGGACCAATTCTTAGTAGGCCAATTTCTGCTGAATCTCGGTGGTTGGACTTGCAGAAAGTCTTTAACTGTTTGCACAGATTTTGCCTTTTCTTCAAATTTCTTTAAAACCTCTTGAGCCATGGAACCAAATAATTTTTGCTTTTCCATAGGAGCATCCAAAAGCTTAGCTTTAACATGGTCTGGCAGAGATTTTTCCTTCAGCCAGGCATGCCTACATATAACTGCACCTGTCATAGCTGATCTACATGAAGCTTCCAATGCATCATAACCACACTGCAAGAAATGGTTACTAACCTGCTGGGAGTTATGCACCAGATCCTGAAGGGATTTACGATCAAGGGGTTCAGAAGAGGACAGTTTCTTATGCAATTCATCTAGTAAATACTCTTGGTACTGTATCATATGGAATTGACAGTTTAATGCCCTCATGGAAAGAGTTGCAGAAGTATACACTTTCTTACCCCATCTCTTTAATGCTCTGGACTCCCTTTCAGAGGGTAGAGGATTTTTAACAGTGGCAGCTACAACCCCTTTAGGGCCCTGGGAAATAGTTTCTGGATCAGCAGAGTGGGCCTTGTACAGGTGAAAATGTGAGTCCGGGACCCTGTAGTACCTATCAGGTTTGGCAGGAGCCGGAAAGAGAGAGTCAGGGGCAGTACAAGCATCTGAATAGACATCATCAATGACATTCAAAACAGGAGGTATAGCTAAGGGCCTATGCTGAGGTAAATGTAAAAAGGTCCTTAATCTCTTTCTGGAATCAGAGAATTCCTGACCCTGCCATTGAAAATGTTCTCTCATAGTGTGTAATGTTTCTCCAAATGAAAACTCTTCAGGAGGGGAGGCCGAGGGAATAGATTCTTCAGCATCAGAATCCTTGTAGGCCGAATAAGCCTCCTCCTGGTGGTCTGACAGAGCAGAGCCATCCGAGGACTCATCTGAGGACTGTGGATCAGAGGGCTCAACCCTGGGCCTTTTGTCTGGAGGTGGTTGAGAGCCCCTGTCCGGATGAGGTTGGGAGCCTCTAATTAATGAAATCAGATCCTCTGCTAGGGTAAGAATCTGAGAGCTAGAAGAAGGTCTCTGAGAGGAAACTTTGGGAGGCAAAGCCTTAGAAAGTTTAGCAGCCTTAGCCCTAGAGAAAGCCTTAATGGACACGGAAGCAGGGGGGTCTGGCTGCACCACGTGCAGGAGTAGACTTATCTAAAGTAATGGTGTCGGAAGGTTCCTGGACACCGGTTTCAGTAGGTAATTCAATGACCGACTCGGCCGGGGCCTCCAGGGCCGAGGTAGTCGGTTGTGTGGTTTCGGTAGTAGGAAGTACCAAGGACTCTGTTTCAGCCGAGACCGAGACACTCGCAGTAGGCCTGACCGAGGTTTCAGCCGAAACCGCGGCCGGCGTGTGTCGGTCCTTGTCCTTCCGTTTTTTGACTAAATGTAAAGTCGGAGTCTCCGATGGCATTTTATAAGCAAAACTAGCCCCAAAAAACTCCTCTGCAAACTCCGACTGACGTCTAAGAGTTCGTCGGTTGAAGGAAGCACAGGCTGAACAGGCCGAGACGTTGTGGTCTGGGCCTAGGCAGGGGAGGCAGTAAGAGTGGAAATCCTTATGAGGTATTTGTTTCCCACAGGTTAAACAATTATTAACTTTATCTGACATCGGCTGAGGCAAGAAAGAGTCCCCAACGGGGCACTTAGCTTTTTCGAAGTCTTCGGTAGCTGAATCACAGGAGCTGACCGACCGGCACTTGCGAACTGCTTCTGCTTCGGGCGCCACGTGGCAAGAAAGACTGAGGAAGATGGCGTTGGCTGATGCTTTTATACCCCAGACGCTCTGACGTCGGGGAAAGTGCGACATCAGCCGAGGCCAGACCCAGACTTTGGAATCCGGCCGACTGAAGGGCTGCCTGAGGAAGGACAACCCATATGTGATGACTGCAGATGCATCCTTGAAGGACATCATTGATATCTGTGCAGTAACAGAAACCTGGTTTCAAGGCTCCCGAGAGCACCCCAGCACTACCAGGTTATACCTCATACCATGCTTTTCGGCCCCAAAACTTGGACCGAACCACAAAAGGAGGGGGAGTATCAATATTCGTCAAAGATACCCACACTTCCAGGTTGGTGGCACAGCACGAAGCATCAGAGACTATCCATGTGAAACTAACAGTGGGTAAAACTGCCTTCCAGTATATAGCCTGCTACAGACCACCCTCCCAAACCCAGGAACCCCACTCGGCCTTCCTGAGAACACTGGAAAATATGAAGGTCTCTCCAAACACCATTATATTGGGCGACTTCAACTACCCAAACATAGACTGGGAGCATTACTCTAGCTCCAACACCCTAGCCCAAAGGTTCCTAGAATTTATAAACTAAAATGCTATGGAACAACTTGGTACCACTCCCACAAGAGGGGAAAACATACTGGACCTGATCATCACCAACATGGGGACTCTATGCTCCAGACCAGAAGTGTATCCCCCACTGGTAAGATCAGACCATAAACTAATGTCACTGGAAAGAAGAAACCTTTTAATAATTAAAGTTTTCACTCTGTAAAGGCTACGGCCGAGGCGCTAAGAGAAGTGTGTTTTGTGATTAAAAGTGTTTGGAAAGTAGAGCTGTTTTTCACTGGTCATTCTGTTTTGGTCGTTATAGTAATTTTCAGTTCTACAAGGAGTGGTGATAATAGTTACCATGACCAGTGAATCTCTGTGCTCCTTTCCTCGAATATTTCGGGAAACAGGACTGGATTTTGTTAATAAAAATGGTGAAAACAGTAAATGTGTTACCAAGTATTAATGGAAATAATGAAGTAACAACAATAGGAAATATGAATGGTGTATCTGAATCTACAGAAGCACCGTTACAGAGTATTTACAAGAAATGGGAAGATTCCAGGCAACGGACAAAAACTAACCCATTTGCTATGGTGGGTAAGAAAGCACCAATATCAGACATTCCAGCAGCACAGGATTTGTGCACTAAACTTGAGAAGTTGATTTTTAAAGAGACTTCAGTTTACTACAATATTGGTAGTCTCCAGAGATATGAGGAATTGGAGATAACACCAAGTGGTTTGAGGTCTATTAAAAATCCCTCGTCTCCATTTGTGTTAACTGATGAATTGGAGACATAATTTCATGGGCGATGGATAGCAGCGGCACACCGGTGCAGTTTGGAGTGGGTAGCGATTTTGATTGAGATAGATAGTATAAAGAGAGAGACTTCTGATGGAAACAACAAACATGTGAAGAAATTGCAAAAATGACTTCCAATTCGGCTTTAGAGACCTTTTTGGCGAACATCAATAATAAACTCATGTCTTATGAAAAGGATTTGATTGATCGTAAAAAGTATAAATTGAATAGAGACATTAAAGATTACGAGTATAAGAGAGCTTTTGCTCTCACAACTAATCAGAGACCAAAGAGGAGGAGTGTAACTTTTCAAAAAGATGACGCTACTTCCGGTCCACAGAGGAGCAGGAGCGTTATTTCAGGAGAGAGTGGAGCGTCTTCGTACGACGACGACGAACAAATAAATGATCATTTTCCGAATTTACAGGGAGCAGCAAATCCTGAATCTTTTCGGAAGACCTTCAGAGGACCTAATGAATCAAATTATACTACCAGGAAGCGAGGTTGGCAGGGACCAGATCGGAACAGAGACCCGGGAGAAGGACACTTCAAAAGAAGTAAATGGACTGTGTAAACAGGTAGAAAACATTATTACGGGGGAATATGTTGTTAATTTATCAGACTATGTGTTGGATGAGACAGAAAAATTATTTTTAAATAGGGGTATTAAATTTATACCAACAGTTTTACCTAGGATGTATGAAGTGAAGGGTGAAATATATAATTTGGTGCGTAAAATGTGTTTAAAGGAATATTTTTTTCTTATGCAAAATGATGAAAGAAATGCATTAAATGAAACATGTGAATCCGATTCTGATAGCTATGATGATTTTTATTTTTCATGTGAATCGGAGACAGAAAGCAATGCCTATAGTTTATTGGATACAAGTGGAATTAAGTCGCATAGTACGTTTATGCCACCAAATAGAAATTCATTCATTCAAAGTTTTGACAAAGCAGTTAACTTGATAATTGATAGAGAATTTAACAAGTTTAAAAAACAGGAGAAGAAATATAATTTAACAAGGAATGAGTGGATCAAATTGCAATATCCGAGTAGGAATAATGAAATAATTTTTAAACCATCAGATAAGGGGGGTAAAATCAGTAATAATGAATTCTAAGGATTATTATATGATGTGTATGCAACATTTAAATGATCAGAATGTATATAGTAGAATAGACACATCAAATTTAATACGTGCACAAAATGAGTTTCAGAAGTTAAATAAAGGGGTAAGATTACATTATTTTACAACCTATGATGTAACACAAACTCAAAGTTAGGAGAAGTACAATAGCAAAATTCTTTTGTGTTCCTAAAATTCATAAAGACCCAGTAAAACCACCTGGCCGTCCTATTGTGTCAGCTACAGGTTATTTCACATATAATTTAAGCGGTCTTTTGCATGAAATCTTAGTGAAGGAAATAATGAAGTAGACATCCTATATTAAGGATTCTTTTGATTTTCTGAGCAAAATTGAAGATGTGATATGGGATGAGAACATGTATTTTATAACAGCAGATGTAGTGAGTTTATACACTAATATATCACATACTCTGGGTTTAGAAGCCATAGAATATTTTTTAGGGGATAGTCCCAAGACTCAATATATCAAAGAACTGCTGGATTTTTGTCTTAAAAACAACATGTTTGAATTTGAAGGTAACCTGTATAAACAGAACACAGGTACAGCAATGGAAGCGGCATTTGCCCCAGCATATGCCTATTTATTTATGGGGTTGATGGAGAAGGTACATATTTATAGAAGTGAATTTTTTAGAAAATATGTAATAAAATATTATCGATTTATAGATGACTTGGTTTTTATATGCAGAGGGGGAAAAGAAATTTCATCTGGGTTTACAGAGTATTTAAATATTAATAAATTTGGTATTAAATTTGATGGTATACAGAGAGGTAGAATGATTAATTTTCTGGATATTACACTTAGAGGTGAAAATAATAAAAAAATACATACTAATATATACAGAAAATTTAATCAAATAAATTTGATGTTGAATGCTACAAGTTGTCATCCTAAGCATACACTAGAATCTATTCCATATGGAGAGATACTTAGGATTAAAAGATTGAATAGTGACATAAAAGAAGCATATGAAGAGGCTCAGAGGGTGGCTGTGATGTTTATTTCAAGAGGTTATGAGATGGATAATGTGTATGGTAGTGTACAGAAAATATTTAATAAAAAACAAGGAGGGACAAGAGTCAATGCAGGTGGATATAAAAAAAGAAAAGTTGAAGAAATGACATCTGGAAAGAACATGTTTTTTGTTACTAAATATAGCTTATTTTCTCAGAGATTGACAGAAGTGGCTAAGGAATACTGGGAACAAATTAGAAGGGAGGTTCCATCATTATCACGAATAGAGTTAGGAATTTCTTACCAAAGGGGAAGAAGTTTAAAGGATTTTCTGGTGCATGCAAAATATAGAAGACCTATACAGAAAATGCTGAAGAATGTGGAAATGAAAGGGACATTTCCCTGTGGTAAATGCTCTGTATGCCAGCATATAATAACAAAAATAGAGAAAATAGGTGGAAAAAGATTTAATACACTGGGAACGTATTCTTGTCATAGCAAAGGTGTGATTTATGGTTTAATGTGCCCTTGTAATAAATGTTATATAGGGGAAACAAAAAGATCCTTAGCAGAACGAATAAAAGAGCATGTGAGAGATATCAGAAATAATAAAATTCTCAGTCCTGTAGCTGAACACTTTAACAAAGAACACAATGGTGATATAAAAACCATGAAAGCAACAGTGTTGGAACAAGTAACATTACAATATGGAAATGTAGAGTTAGTAAAATATGTATTAAGACAGAAGGAATCTATTTTAATAATGAAATATGGCACACTTATACCTAAGGGTATGAACAAGGAATGCAATTGGCATAGTTTTATATAATGTTTTTTTAACTTTAAGAAGAGAATTGGATAATTGTGATAACCTAATTGTTAATTAATTAATTAATTAACACAAAGTGTATAAATAAGAAACCTTTTAATAATGAAAGTTTTTACTCTGTAAAGGCTACGGCCGAGGCGCTAAGAGAAGTGTGTTTTGTGATTAAAAGTGTTTGGAAAGTACAGCTGTTTTTCACTGGTCATTCTATTTTGGTCGTTATAGTAATCTCACTGGATATTCACGTCCCGACTCCCCCTCCTGCCCTGAAAACCACAGTGAAAAACTTCTCTAAAGCAAATTTCACACTCCTCAAAACCGAGGTGGAATCCTTCAAAGCCCCCAGGCCAGTGGAAAATACGGCCCAGACCGCAGAATCCTTTATAAACGCATTCTATGAACACCTTTAGGAATGCATGGATCATGCAATCCCAAATAAAACCAAGACCCAATCCTCCAAAGGCAGACGTCCTGTCTGGTGGACTCCAGCCATAAATAAACTATACAATAGGAGGAGAAAGCTACTACATGGTAGAGCAAAATCCCAAAAAGGGAAGGCATCTCTGATCAGCATTAGCAAATAACTACGGGCACTCATAAAATCGTCTAAGGCCAGCTTCGAAAGGAAAATTGCACAGGACACTAAGGATAATCACAAGGCTTTGTTTAGTTAGGAACCTGGGTGCAAATTCCCAGATATGCTCAGAATTAGTCCAAAATGACAAAAAATACACCGAACCCACAGACATTGCCAACATCCTAGCTGACAGGTTCAGCGCAAACTCCCCCCCACCAAAAGGGCAAATATCTATCCCAGCAGAGTGCTGCCCCCCTGACATCTCAGATGCTCAGGTAAGAGCTGCCCTCTCCAAAGCAAAAAACACAGCATCAATGGGACCAGACAGTGTCCCGGGCTGCGTCCTACATGAACTCCAAGAAGAGCTAAACCCAAACATAAAACTACTGTTCAATCTCAGCCTTACTACAGGAGATGTACCCAAAGAGTGGCATACAGCAACAGTGGTCCCTCTCCACAAAGGCGGTGCCTCAATGGATCCTGGAAACTATCGCCCCATAAGCCTGACTAGCTTGGTCTGCAAAGCTATGAAAAGGATCATCATGGACCTCATAAATAAAGATATTGGAGACCTACAGACACTGGATCCTACCCAATTCGGCTTTGTTAAGGGCAGATCCTGCCTCTTAAACCTGGTTGATTTCTTTGAAACAGTCACCAAGGCCATTGACAAGGGGAAGGTGGTCCCAAACAGCCTACCTGGACCTCGCAAAAGCCTTCGATACAATGCCCCACTCGGGCATTATAGATAAGCTCACCAGCTTAAATATAAACCCCTATGTCACTAGATGGGTTGCAAACTGGCTGAAGGACAGAACCCACATGGTTAGAATAGCTGGAGCCATGTCAGACTCCAAACCAGTTACAAGTGGCGTCCCACAAGGCTCAGTCCTGGGACCTCTCTTGTTCGGTATATATTTCTCGGAGGTACAGGCCAACAGGGAAGGACTGTGGCTGACCAAGTTCGCAGATGACTGCAAACTGGGTGCCATAATCGACTCTCCAGCCGACACAAGCATCCTCTAAAAGGGCCTCATAGAAACAGACAACTGGTGCCAGAGCCATGGCCTCAAGCTAAGCCAAAAGTGTATAGTCATCCCCTTTGGCAAAAACAAAGTGCCCACAAATTACCACATAGGTGGTAATCCATTAAGTACAGAAGAAGTAATTAGGGAACTGGGGACCCAAGTTGATAGCAATCTCTCATTTGACAACCACGTGGCCAAAGTGGTTAGAAAAACATTTTATATAGCCCACCTAATCATGAAGGGTTCACATCTAGATCAGGGGAGGTCATCGTGCCTTTTTACACATCCCTCATCAGGCCCATAATTGAGTACAATGCCTCTTTTGGGATGTACCTTACCAGACACCTGCAGCAACTGGAAAGACCCCAAAAGTACCTCACCAAGAGGATCAATGGGCTCAAACAGATGCCATATGCTGCCCGGTTAAAGAAACTCCAGCTCTACTCAGTGGCATACCGTCTGCTCAGAGGCGATCTGTGCCTGACGTATAAAGCCATGTCCAACCCGGAATTAATGGACATGCTGCACCTCAGAAAATCCAAATCCCATCGAGCTACGCGCTCGAGAGACTTGAACCTCAGCACTGAAATAAATAGGGACATGCTGGAGGGGACAGATTCATAACCCAGAGGCTCCCTTCACTCTGGAATAAAATCCCAGTCCAGGTTAGGCAGAGTCCCTCATTGACTCTCAAGAGGAATCTTGATGAGTGGATGGGAGATCGTAGGTTTACCCTGGTTATCACTTCTGTGTCACTGTTAGACAGAGGCACAGTATACTAACCTCGAAAAAGGGCGTAGCAAAATTAATTTAAAATGGGTGGCGAAAGCCAAACACACTCTGGCTAGGCTTATAAATGCCCTAGGGCAGATAGCCTAGTATGAACCTATGACAATAACAGCATTCAAAAAATAGTAAATCACACCAAAAACTCTTGTAGTACTTTAGCGCTTTTGCCTTATTTATTATCAAGACTTCTTCAGAAAGACATGTTTCATAACTATGAGCAACCATTTTCACTTCCTTTAAATACATTAGATCTAGCAGGCCATTTAAATTAACAGTTCCTTTCCAATAGAAACGTGTAAAAGTACAGTTTTGTACCTACCATAAATGTAGATGTTCGAGTGCTAATAAATACAGCTGCAGTCATAACAGATGGGTTCTCCTGCCATCAGGCGGGTCCTCGGTCGGCCGAATTCCAAAGTCTAGGTCCGGCGTCGGTTGTCGTCGCTTCTTCCCTGACGTCAGTGCGACAGGGGTATAAAAGAACCAGCCGACAACATTTTCTTCAGTTTTTCTTGCCCCAGATGTCAGGTGCCCCCAGAAGGAAGGCAATACATAAAATTGTGTAATAAAGCAATGCATAAAATCAAAATACAGTAGTGCAAGCAAATACAACAAGAATGAATACCCCAATCAGATTGCATGAGGAGGTGTTAGCCAATAGGCCTGTCCCAAGAGGGGAAGGAGGGAGGGAAACCTGGACTGCAGCTGTATTAGCACTCTAACATCTACATTTATGGTAGGTACAAAACTGTACTATGTTCATCGTGCATACAGCTGCAGACATAACAGATGGGTAGAATCCCAAAGCTAAGAAAGGGGTGGTAGGCACTAGGTGGAACTAGGAGGAGCCAGAATGCCCTGCAAGACTGCAGTGGCAAAGCCCGCTCTAGATTTGGAGTATAATGGAAGGTGTTAGTGCTTGGAGAAGGTATGCACAGAACTCCAAGTGGCTGCTTCCAAAATATCTTTGGTAGGAACTCCTCTGAGAAAAGCTGCAGAGGTAGCCGTGGCCCTTGTGGAGTGAGATCTGATGCCTGTAGGTACAGTTTTGCCATGAAAAGAATAGCAAAAACGTATGCAGTGGGCTATCCATTTTGAGATTGTCTGTTTCGAAATTGGCTTTCCTTGAGCTCCGATAGCATAGGACACAAAGAGCTGTTCTGATTTTCTGAAAGGCTTTGTTCTGTCCAAATAATAACGCAGTTGTCTGTGGATGTCCAAGGAATGTAGTAATCTCTCCCCTTTGTTTTGAGGATTAGGATAAAAGGTAGGTAAGTGTATAGCCTGATTCAAAGCTACCCTGGATACCACTTTAGGCATAAAGGACGGGTTGTTTCGTAAGGAAACTCTGTCCTGATGGAAGATGATAAAGGGCTGCACAGCCATGAGAGCTTGTAGTTCCGATACCCTACGAGCTGAGGTAATAGCCAGAAGGAAAGCTGTTTTCCAGGACAAATATTGCAAATCTGATGAGGAAGCTGGCTCAAAAGGAGGCAAGGTCAGCTTTTCTAGAATGAAATTGAGATCCCAAGCAGGTATTGGTTGTTTCCTTGGGGGTTTTAGATTCTTAGCCCCTCTGAGGAACTGTCTTAAGAGGGGTGAGAGAATAAGGGTGGATCAGTGTTGTATTCTGCAGAAATGGCTGAGGCATGGACTTTGATGGAGGAGAATGAAAGTCCACTGCTTAGCAGCTCAGCTAGATACTGTAATATTTGAGGTAAATTCAGTTTTCCAGGATCCTGGCCCTTTTTCTCATTCCAGACACAAAACCGTTTCCATTTTGCGGAGTAAGCTTTTCTAGTAGACGGCCTTCTGGCCTCCAAAATGACATCCTGCACCTCCTTGGAGAGAAGGGTCTGTTGTGATGCTAAGGAATCTTCCATGCGGCTAGATTGAGTGTTTTTAGCTGACTGTGAAGAGTTTTGAAGCTGTGCTGAGTCAGAAGAAGAGGCATTAGAGGCAGGGTCCATGGTGGGGAATGCGTCAGGCTCCTCAGGAGTGGGTACCAACGTTGTCTTGGCTAGTCTGGAGCAATGAGAATTATTTTGGCCTGTCTGCTCTGGTTTTTAATAGAACTTTGGGCAGCAGAGGAAGAGGTGGGAAGGCATAAACTGTCATTGATGTCCAACTGAAAGAGAGAGCGTCCACTCTCCAGGCCTTTGGATGAAAAATCCTTGAGCAGAATTTTGTCAATTGATGATTTTTGTGGGAGGCAAAGAGATCTGTCTGGCCTTCCCCATGCTTGAATTATCTCTGTAAAAACTTGAGGATGCAACTTCCATTCATGTGGATCTGTCATATTTCTGCTTAGGTTGTCTGCCAGCGTGTTTTCCTTGCCTGGCAAGTACTGTGCTTGTAGTTCGATTTGTAAGTCCAGAGCCATGTTCCAAAGTGACATGGCCAGTCTGCATAGGGGGTATGAATGGGTTCCTCCCTGTTTGTTTATATACCACATTACTGTGGTGTTGTCCGTCCTTATCAATAGTTGACCTGGTTGCAGAAGGTCTTTGAAAGCTATAATAGCATTTATTACTGCTAGCATTTCCTTTTGATTGATGTGAAGGTGCTTTTCTTTTTGGGACCATTTGCCCTGAATGCACCGATCTGTCATGTGCGCCCCCCAGGCGTAGTCCGAGGCGTTTGTTGTGATGACTTGATTTGATTGAAGCTTGCTGAATGGGAGACCTGTGTTTGTTAGGCATGCTTGAGCCCACCACAGAAATTCCTTTTGAAGACATGGAATTAGTGGTATTATTGTTTCCAAACTGTGGCTGTGTTGAGACCATAGGTTTTTCAGGTAACATTGAAGTTTCCTCATATGCAGCTTTGCACATGGGATTAGTAAGATGCCATGAATCCCAGAGCCTGCAGGATTTTCCTTGCAGTCAGCCTGCTGCACTTTGCTAGTGTTCTGAAGTATTGAGTTAGTTGCCCCTGTTTCTCTGGCATGAGGTAGGCCATCTGGGTGTTTGTGTCCAAGTTGGCACCCAGGAAAATTATTTTCCGAGAGGGTATTAGCCTTGATTTCTTTTTGTTGACTGTGTATCCCAGAGAATTCAACAACATTATTACATAAGCCAGATGTTTCAGAAGAATGTGCTTGCTGTCCGCTTGGATCAGGCAGTCGTCCAAATAGGGGTATATTTGTATCCCTTGAAGTCTGCAGTAGGCAATTACTGATGCCAGGCATTTCGTGAATACTCTGGGCAGTAGATAAGCCAAAGGGCAATGCAGAGAATTGATAATGGGTTGAACCTGCAAGAAATCTGAGGTATCTTCCGCAATTTTGTCTGATTGGGACATGCAGGTATGCCTCCTTGAGGTCCAATGTTACCAGCCAAGACTCCTTGCCCAGCATGGGAAGAAGCTGCTGTAGAGTGAGCATCTTGAATTTTGTGCAGTAGAAATGTGTTTAGGATGGATAGGTCCAAAATAGGTCTCCAATCTTTTCCCTTCCTTGGTATCAGGAATAGTCTGGAATAAAAACCTTGACCTTGTTCGTGTAGGTACCTCTTGAATAGCTTTCATGTCTATGAGATCTGAAATTTGTCTTTGTGCCTCTGCCCTTTGATTGTGTGGCAGGTTTGGCATGCCTCTCATTTTTGGAAGGGTGTGAAAATGGAATCTGTAGCCTCTGTTTATAATGTCCAGGATCCATTTGTCTTTTGTGACAATATGCCAATTTTTTGAAAATAATGCCAGTTTTCCGCCTAAGGGTGCTGCCATTTGAGTCTTGCTTGGCATGCAAAAGGGAAAGTCATTGGGCTTGCTTTCTGAATGGTTGCGAGTTATCCTCACCACCTCTTTGTGTAGGAGCTTGCCATTGTCTGCCTCTAAACAATCCTTGGGATTGCCCTCTGCCCCTTGGACGCCTGTATCTACCTCTTTGGGGTCTGTCCGTGGCTGGAAAGGACCAATTTTTGGAAGGCCAATTTCTATTGAAACGTGGGGGTTGTACCTGTAGAAAATCTTTCACTGTTTGCATTGATTTAGCCTTTTCCTCCATTTTCCTTAATACCTTCTCAGCATTAGCACCAAATAATACATCCTTTTGTAGAGGGGCATCTAGTAATTTAACTTTGACATGATCTGGTAAGGTTTGTTCCTTGAGCCAGGCATGTCTACATATGACTGATCCTGTAACAGCAGCTCTACATGAGGCCTGTAGAGCATCAAAACCACATTGTAAGGTATGTTTACCCACTTGTTCTGCACTATGCATCAAATCCTGCAACTCCTTCAAGTCTGGTTGTTCAGGTTGTGACATTTTACTTCTCAATTGTGACAACAAAAACTGTTGGTACTTTAGCATATGGAGCTGACAGTTAAATGCCCTCATGGTTAAGGTGGCCAAGGTATATACCTTTTTCCCCACCTTTCTAAGGATCTGGAATCTCTCTCGGAAGGTAATGGATTTTTAGCAGTGGAGGCCTTAATTCCTTTGGGGCCCTGTGAGATAGTTTCTGGGTCAGCAGCATGGCTTTTGTATAGAAAGTGGTGTGAGTCAGGAACCCTGTAGTACCTGTCAGGCTTGACTGGGGCTGGAGGTTGAGAGTCCGGGTTAAGGCAGGCCTCCGAGTAAACATCATCTAGTATGTCCAAGACAGGAGGTATAGCCAGAGGCCTGTGCTGAGGTAGCAAGAGAAATTCCCTAAGCCTTTTCTTGGAATCTGAATAATCTTGGCCTTCCCAGTGGAAGTGTTCCCTTAAGGTATGCAAAGTTTCCCCAAATGAGTAATCTTCTGGGGGGGACAGAGGGAATGGACTCCTCTGCATCAGAGTCTTCAAAAGGGGAGTAAGAATGTTCCTGTTCATCAGAGTGCTCTGATATAATGGAGCCCTGATCAGAGGAGGGGGATTCTTCCTCCACTCTGGTCCTTTTGTCCGAGGGGGGGGGTTGAGACCCCCTGATAAGAGTAATTAAATCCTCAGCCATTTTAAGCATCTGTCTTTTAGGCATGGGGCCTGGAGATGGGCCCTGTGTAGCATGTCTCTTAGAATGCATGGCTGCTTTAGACTTAGTGAAAGCCTTGATGGAAAAAGAAGAGGAAGGTCTGAAGACACCTTGAGAGGAGGCAGACCTGTCCACATTTTGAGATTCATCACCAAGAGTGGCTTCGGTATCTGTAGTCGGTGTGTGGGCCGAGGAGCCTGCGACCTCGGGCACAGGAGACACCGCCAAAGAAGTGTCGTCGGTAGTCAGGGGCTGCATAGGCACCTCGCTGAGAACCGGACCACGTGTAGTCGGCTTTGGCGTGGTGTCGGAAGAGGCCGCGGACCTCGTGTGTCGGTCCTTATTTTTGCGCTTTTTAGACAAAACTGGAGTCGGAGTATCCAACAACATAATATAGTTAATTTTTTTGCCAAAATAATGCTGGGCGAACTCCGCCTGACGCTTAATGGTGCGTTTGTTGAATGTAGCACAAAAGCGACAGACCGAGACGTCGTGTTTGGGCCTAAACAAGGAATACAAAGGGAATGGAAATCCTTATGCTGTATTTGCTTCCCACATGAAATACAATTATTAACTTTATCTGACATCGGTCTGAGTCAAGAAAGGTTTCCCCAACGGGGTACTTAGCTTTCAAGAAGACTTCAGTTGCAACATTTTCGTAAATTCAGGAGCTGGCCGACCGGCACTTGCGAACTGCTTCTGCTTCGGGCACCGCGCGGCAAGAAAGACGGAGGAAAATGGTGTTGGCTGGTTCTTTTATACCCCTGCCGCACTGACATCAGGGAAGAAGCGACGACAACCGACGCCGGACCTAGACTTTGGAATTCGGCCGACCGAGGACCCGCCTGACGGCAGGAGAACCCATCTGTTATGACTGCAGCTGTATGCACGATGAACATCAGGCAGGGTGCTGTGTGCATTTTCATTAACATTACAATCGCAGTTATATAAGGTAAATTGGTCAGACAGTAACAGCCTTGTGGTGACATGTGCATACTAATAGGGATCGTGTGCAAAAAGGGATTGTGTGCAAAAAAGGGGACTGTGTGCAAAAAAGGGATTGTGTGCAAAAAAGGGATTGTGTGCAAAACAAAAAAAAAAAAAAAAAAAGTTTTACAAAATATATGGGGGAACCGGGAAGGATGAGAGTCATGCTGTGATAATTTTAATATAAATAAGTAACTTATGAGACCCTGCCTCCAAAGGTAAGTAAAGAAGTGCACGGAGAAAGGAGGAGGAGTCAGGTAGAGAGTCCTACTATGCTTGGGTATCAGTGTGTGTGTGTGTGTGTGTGTGTGTGTGTGTGTGTGTGTGTGTGTGTGTGTAGTAAAATGTGTGTGTAATCCACCTGATGGGGGAGTGGGAGGAATGTGGTGTGGACTTGAGAGGGGGCTGTTAGGAGGCCTCCCATGACAAGGAGTGTGGAGCTGGGGTTTGATGGGTAGGAGAATATGAATAATAGAGTGTCCCAGAAGACCGTCAGTGCGGATGGTATCACCCCTTGTATGGCTGCGTAAAAAGTGAGACTTGGGGGGGTTGTTGGTGGGGTCAGCAGCGGCTAGCCTGGTGACTGAGAGCATGTGTGTAGGGGGGAGACAAAAGTCAGAGAGAGAGAGAGGAAACATTATATTCACTTGCACAGTTTTAAATCCATAAACACATTAAATCCTCCTGCACAATTCTTCAAACCCTCTTGCACAATTCTTCAAACCTTATCACATTTCAGTCTTTATACCACTTAAGTGCACATTTAATGTTCAGTGTCTCGTTGAGACCTGGACAGACATCAGCTCTCAGTTCTATCTGCCGTTTTAATTCCTGGACTTGCAGGAATGTGTCCATGTCCCCTACAAATTCTGTTACTTTTTCCAGCGCTGTGAATTTGAATCCTGTGAAGTTTGGGCAAATAGAACTGTGTTTAGCCAAGGCATTCAAACTGTCCTGTTTGTGTATTGCTGCAGTGTGTTCTTTAATATGGCTACTCAGCTTTCTGATCGTTTTGCCGATATATAAATTCCCGCAGTGTTCGCAGAAAGCACAGTCGACTACATTTTTTGTGTTGCAGTCATAGTGGTCATGTAGACTGACAGTTCTGTTGCAGTGCGGGAAGGTGACGTTGTTGCCTTTTCGTATGTGTACACAGGTGACACATTTGCCACAGTCAGACATTCCAGGTTCTGTCAATACTTCGCTCTGTGGGGATGGGCTTTTATTCCTCTCGAACGCACCACCAAAAGAAGAGGTTAGTTTGAAACAGAAGTTCGAGGATGTCCCAAGTAACTTGGTCAGACCTTTTTCTCTTTCCAAGATGTCCCAATTGTTGGTGAGGACCCCTCTGATTCCAAACATATCTGTGGAAATTGGAAGGGGGAAACTTGACACCCAGTCCTTTCTGTTCAGTCTGTTCTGTACCCTTGCTGCAAATCCCTTTTCCAGGATTGGTGGGTACCTGGAGTGTCAATGCTGTATGATCTCTTGGAATAGGTTGTCTACAAAATACTCTGGGTATTTTCTTTCTAAGAACAAGTTTCTGAGGTAAAAACCTTTCTTGATGAAAACCTCGTCCCTAAAAATGAGTCTGGATAAACGGATGAATTGTCCTTTTACAATATTCTTTTTCATGAAATGGGGATGCTGGCTGCTGAACTCTAGATAGTTATTCCGGAAAGTGGGCTTGCGGTAGATGTTGGAGTCAAACTGTCCACTTTCTGGGTCAATAGTGAGGTGGATATCCAGGAACTGAGTGGTGGTTCCGATATGTCCTACCGTGAGGGTCAGGAAGTCCAGACTCTGGAAAAGGGTTTCCAGAAAATTGCTCAGAGAAAGTCTGTCCCCCTTCCAGACAAAAAAGACGTCATCAATATAACGCCTATACATTATGGTGTTGTTGAACCCGGGCAGTGATTCAACCTTATCCATTTACCAGGCACTGAGGACTAAGTTCGCATATGCCGGGGCCATTTTGGACCCCCATGGCTACCCCTTTCTGTTGGTGGTAAATCTTCCCGTTGAATTGAAAGAAGTTATTTCTTAATACTGCTTCTGTTAACCTGCATACAGTATTAATCTTAGTCCCACTTAGGTTGGAGTGCCTGTTCAGGTACTGTCTGGTGAGGGTCATTCCTTTGGCGTGGGGGATGTTTGTGTAGAGAGCTTCTACATCTAGGGTGACCAGTAAATATTCCTCACCATCCAGCCTTAGTTTGGAGATGTCATTTAGAAAAACCCAGTAGTCCTTGGTGTAGTATTTGCTGTTCTGTACAATGGAGTTAAGGATGTGGTCCACGTATTGTGAAATATTTACTGTTTTTGTCCTTCGGTTCGACACCACGCGGCGGAAAGGTGGATTTTCAGCGTTCTTGTGAACCTTGGGGATTCCAAAAAATTTTCCAAGGCTGGGTGTCATGACCTGCATGAAGTCTTTTTCATCTTGAGAGATCTCATCCCTGAGGTACAGTTCCAATAGTAGGTTGTCAATTTGTTTAAAGTTTTGTTGTACCTGGTTGATGCTGACTTTTTTGTAGAACTGGTTATCTATGAGGGATGCTTCAAGTGTTTGGACATATCTCTCCTGCTCCATCACTACTATCCCGGATCCCTTGTCAGCCTTCATGATTCGTAGGGATTTGTCCTGACTCGGTTCCTTCCAAGCCTGTCTTTCTTAGGTACTCGCTAAGAGGCTCAGTGTGTTGGAGAGTGCAGGAGTGTACAGGTTCTTCATGGTAAGGAGTCTGTCATTATCTTCTGAGCTTTCTTCATCTTC
>NC_056732.1:1103549781-1103634112 GCF_019279795.1 Protopterus annectens
ACAGTTTATTTGCATTCAAACTCTTTTAAACGTTCATAGGTTGGTACTAGGCTATCGGCCTATACAAGCCTAGCCATAACAATTCCCTGGATATTCCTTCCCACAATATTTACTTCTCTGGACCCCTGTCTAGTAGGGCGACTGACATGATCCCTGGGGGTGAATTTCCTATCTCCCATCCAATCATCAAGGTTCCTTTTGAAGAGGGCCAATGAGGCGCTCTGTTTGACATGTATGGGGAGTCTCTGGGTCCAGGAACCTATACCTCCAGCATGTTTTGTTCATTGTGACAAGGTTTAGATCCCTGGAGTGTGTGGCTCTGAGGGATTGGGATTTCTTTAAGTGGAGCATGTCCAACAGCTCAGGGTTTGACATGGCCTTGTATGTTAAGCAGAGATCTCCTCTGAGTAGATGATATGCCACAGAGTATAGCTGGAGTTTTTTTTAGACTGTTAGCATATGGCATCTGCTTTAGGCCTATGATTCTTTTAGTGAGGTATTTCTGTGGCCTTTCCAGCTGTTGCAAATGTCTTGTGAGGTACATACCAAACGGGGCATTATACTCTATAATGGGTCTAATGAGGGATGAATACAGTCGGACAATGACCTCCTTTTTTCTGGATGAAAAGCCCTTAGTGATGAGGTGTGCCACATAGAAGGATTTCCTGACTGTTGTGGCGATGAGGTTATCGAAAGTGAGACCACTGTCCACCTGTGTCCTTAAGTCTCTCATCAGACTTTCAATGTTTAGTGTACTGCCACCTATGTGGTAATTCATGGGTACATGTTTTTTTCCAAAGGGGATAACTATACATTTCTTGGCAATAAGCTTGAGCCCATGTCTCTGGCACCAGGCATCTGTTTCTGTAAGGCCCTTTTATAGAATATCCACATCATTTGGGGATTCAATAATGGCTCCCAGTTTGCAGTCATCTGCAAACTTTGTTAGCCAGAGTCCCTTAGTGTTGGCCTGTACTTCAGAGAAGTAGATGGCAAACAAGAGTGGTCCCAGGACTGAACCCTGAGGTACTTCACCTGTCTGGAGCTGGATTTGGAGTCGCCTACTTTTACAGTCTGGGTTCTGTCAGTAAGCCAGTTGGCAACCTATCGAGTGACATAGGGATTTATGCCCGTCTTAGTAAGTTTATCTACGATTCCGGAGTGCGGGATGGCGTCAAAGGCTTTGGCGAGGTCCAGATAGGCTGTGTGGACCACCTTACCCTCGTCCACAGCTCTGGAGAGATTCGAATAAGTCAATCAGATTCAGGAGACAAGATCGGCCCTTCACAAACCCAAACTGGGTGGGGTCCAGTGTTTGAAGGTTGCAAATGTCTTTGTTTATAAGTTCCATGATAATGCGTTCCATGCCCTTGCAGATCAGGCTTGTCAGACTGATGGGACGGTAGTTAAGGGGGATCCGCCTTGGATCCTGGGGATAGGGATAACTGTAGATGTGCGCCACTCAGTGGGCATGAAAGCCTGTGGCGAGGCTATGATTAAACATGACACTTAGGTGAGGTGCCAGTTCATTTTGTAGTTCATGTAGTACACAGCCTGGGATGTCATCTGGTCCCATGGATGCTGTATTCTTAGCTTTGGAGAGTGCAGTTTCTACCTGTGTGGCCGTGATTACCAGAATTTGGCAATCTTTTGGTATTGAGATGGGCCTTTTAGGGGGTGAGAAGGGGGTGAAGTTGGCACTAAATCGATCTGCCAGGATAATGGCAATATCCTTGGGATCAGTATATTTAATGCCATTCTGTTGTAACTCAGAGCAAATCTGAGCATTGCCATTTAGATTCTTGACATAACTATAGAATGCGTTGTGGTTGTCTTTGGAATATTTGGCAATTTTATTTTCGTAACTAGCTTTTGAGGATTTTATGAGGGATCTCAGCTTCTTACTGAGGCTGGTGAGGGAGTTTTTTGCATCCTGGGATTTTCCTCTTTTCAGCAACAGTTTCTTCCTTCTGTTGTATAGTTTGTTTATAGCAGGGGACCACCAGATTGGCTTCCTTTTTTTGGAGAAGAGCATCTTGGTTCTATTTGGGATGGCACGACTCATGCAGGAGTGTATGTGCTCGTACAATGCCTTAGTGTAGGATGCTGCAGTCAAACTTTCAGATCCCATCTGCATGGGTGTTGTGAAGTTTGCCACTTCTGACTTCAGTAGCATGAAGTTGGCTTTGGAGAAGTTTTTTAAGGAGGTTTCCTTACTGGGGGGGGGGTGGGGGTGGGATGTGGATGTCAAGGCTGATTTGCTTATGGTCAGACCTGACCAATGAGGGAGGTGACCACTGGTGTGGAGCATCTCCCATGTTGGTAATGACCAGGTCTAGGATATTGGAGCCCCTGGTGGGACAATGGATTAGTTGATCTAGGGTGTTGTTTTCCCAGTTAATGGCAGGGTAGTTGAAATCACCCAGTATTAGTGTGTTGGTTGTATCTTAATATTTTCCAGTATGTTTAGAAAGGTGTAGTGAAAATCATGGAGCATAGTTGGGATCTGTAGCAAGCTGCAATTTGGATTGCAGTCTTACCTAGTGTGTTAGTTGCACCTGGAGAATTTCAGATGCACTGTGTTGGGCAACTAGCCTGGAGGTGTGAATATCCTTGGTAAATATGGACACTCCCCCACCTTTAGTGTTTCGGTCTTAGTTTTGTGGGCGAAAAGTGTGATAAGAGTTGTAGCCTGGTATTTATTGCAGGGGTGCTCTCTGGAGCCTTGAACCAGGTCTCAGTTACTGCACAGATATAGATGTTCTCCATTTTTAAGAGTGCCTCGAGAGAGTGCCTTTTGAGGTTTAGACTTCTAGCATTGAGTAGCATTACCTTCAGATTTTGCATGCTAGTATCTGTTACGGTGGTAGTTTTATCCTTTGAACCTTGCCTAAAAAAGGCACTATAGGGGTGGTAAGAGCTTTAGCCAGTAACCTGAATCCCAGGGGTGACAGGTGCAGACCATCTCTGGCAAAGCATCGTAGTTTGTCAATCATTTCTTCCCAGGCAGACAGATACCGGATCCCCTTTGAATGACACCAGAAGCTTAGCCAATTGTTGAAGTCAATCATTTTGTCCTTATACTGTGGTATCATTCTGGGCGAAGGCAGGATGCTACTCTGGGCTAGGGTCATACCTGCCTGGGCCACATGATCCAAGAGCTCTTCCATGTCTCTTTTCATGTAATCCAGGGAGGTACGTCTCATGTCATTCACTCCAGCATGGACAATGACAGAGTCATATTTGTACTTGTTGTGGAGCGACTTGACTGCATGCGTTATGTGGGGACTTGAGTGCATGCGTTATGTGGCAGATCCTGACACCAGACAGGCAGCTGACTGTAATTTTCTCCTTGTTCAGCCTGGTGAGTGGGACATCAGTGTGCCTGACTATAGTCTCACCTATGACTAAAGTGTTGGGTACATTGTCTTGCCTTAGGGGCTGTTGTTGGGTGACACACTAGTGTTGTGAGCTATGTGTTACTTTGGTTGTGACTGGTGTTTGTTTGTGTTTCAGCTTCGGAGGTCCTTGTTGCTTGGGCAGGTTAATGTTAAGGGCCTCCGCAAATGTGGGTTTAGTGTTGCTATGTGTGGGTGTTGATGGTGTGGGTTTTGAAGGGCTAAGAGTTGCTTGATGTGTAGTGCAGGTGTTAACCTTCTCCTCTTGACTGTCTAGCACAATCTTGGCCGGAGAGAGCTTTGCTTCCAGTTTGGCTATGTAAGTGCATCTCTCGCAGGTTGTAGTGTTGGGTGGTAGGAGGAGAGAATTGTCTGTGTACATGAGGCAGTTGCCACATTGCCCCAGTATGGCCAGATTCACCAGGTGGACATAGAAATCACCAGAAGCTGACCCTTGGACATGCCTGTTTAGGTTCTTTTTTGTAAAGTTTAAGAGCTGTTTTCCCTTATCTTTGCAAGGTACTTAGCAATTATAGGATGTTTAGTGCCTACGATTAATTTCTCCTTATTGACAAGGAGAGTTGAGTGCTTGTATCAGTTTCAGGCTTCCTAGTGCTTTCCAGCAGGTTCTAGAGCAAGTGCTAGTCACGGGTTCAGATTTTAGTGCTCCTACTGAGAAACCAGCTAGTTCTAAGGGAAAATTTGAAGAGCAGACTTTCTGGCACCTGGAATAGTATAACTGTAGCCTCGCAGTACTGCACGATGCGGAAAATGTGCAAACACACGCGTTTTTAAGCCAGAAAGTTGAAAGTGATAGAAATCAGCCCAAAAAGGCTAATAAAATTACAATTTCAGAGCTGGAAACCACTCCTCTCGCGTTAGATAGGCAGTACAATGCTCACCACTCCCAATGGTAAGCAGTAGGACTTCCCTCTACCACAGCAAGGTCTGGGTAGCTCTGAACACATAAAATAAAGTCCTGAGACAAGCAAAGCCTGGGATATGGACTGGCTAGGAAAGGTGGGAAACGAGCAAACAAGATAGTATTTTTTTTTGTTGAAACAGGCTAAACAATGTAATAATACAGTAAATAAACACAGAAAAGGCTAACACACGAGTGTGTAGTCCTAAACAGTAAATGCAATTAAAACTCTACAAAATTAGCAATTTAAAACTTTTTAAATGAAGCAAGGCAAGTGCACAACTGAAAAACAATTTAAGAGGCAGTAATACAGCAGAATAAGTAGCTAGTCAACATATACAGAGAAGTCTATATATACAGAAAAGCAGCTAAAACACAATTCAGATGCTGTGCAACCTAGAGCACTTGAGATGTAGCAATATTAAGGCAATTACAGTTATAATAAATGTACTAAAATATACTCTATATTTCCAAAATGTTTGAGAAGTCAGAACACAAGGAGATTCAGGCAATTTTTTTTTTTTTTGAAAGGGAAAAAGGAAAAACAGAAGGCCTTCTCAGATGTTCTCTCTGTATTAGGTAGAATGAGCTAATGACACTAGACTGGAAGGAGTGTCCCAGATCAGATTTACAGGAGGGGTGGGCAACTGCAAAGCCACCAAGTATAACAATAAAACACAAACAGGGAAGTAGGGCGGGGACCACCAATACTAAAGCTATTAGCCTACAGACAGTAAACACTACAGGAAGCCACAAAATGAAAGTTTTTTAAACAGATAAAGGAGCAAAGAGACCCTACAGAATGCTTTTAACTGCAAACAGAACAGTTACCCGTGCAGATTAGTTAATAGCAATAAAATACACTAAAAACTATGCAGCAGGCAATAAAAAGTGCTATATATAGATTGCTAGAAACAATAATCGGTATAAATAATCCAAAAAAACAGGATATTTATATCTCTCAGATCAGAGTTGAAGTCAACGCCCCTCCTCCACTCTGCTCAGTGTGTATCGACAGAAATCCTCTCAAAGTTAGGGTTTAAATACCAGAAGATACAACCTTAGACAACTTTTTTTTTTTAAAAAAGCACAAAAGAACCAGACCCCACTATCCAGTAGCCAATTAACACAATCTAGCCAAGGGAAAGAAAGGCTTCTGTTAATTCAAGATGGCCTGTTCATGTGCTTTGAACAATCACTGCAGAAACAAACAGGCCCAGAGCCAGCAAATCTGAACTAGGACAATACTAGAGCTATTAGCCTACAGACAGTAAACACTGCAGAAAGCCACAAAAATGAAAGTATTTAAACAGATAAGGAAGCAAATAGACTCTACAGAATGCTTTCATTTTATTTTATTGTATTATTGTATTCCAAGTAGTTAAGTGTGTTAAACAAGGTTTATATGCAGTTTCATTTTCATTTTTTTAAACACGGAACAAGTTTGCACTGTGCCTTTAAATGTGGATTTTTTGTTAATTGATCAATTAAGGACTGTATAAATATGGTGGTCAGAAGTTGATATGTTCATCTGATGAAGTTGTACTGACGAAAACACGGTGATTCAGTTAAGACATTTGTTTTGTTCGTGCGTGCTCAATAAAGTTGGTGTTGCTATCTGGTGAACCTTCCAGTGCCTTATTTCTTGGTTATTTGTCTGCATTTAGGCACTATTTCCACTTTATTCGTTTAGAAGTCCCTGAAGTACCAATGTAAGATCCTAAGGGGGAGAACGGTCTTTAATTGGAGGCCTGAGATGAAAAATCCTTAAATTAAAGCCAGACATAGCTTAGAAGTGGAAACAGTACATAGAAAGCGAACGCACTTAACTACATAAAAATTCATGATGGCCACAAGCTGCACTTTTATGGTAAAAAAACTAGCTCCATTCTGGAAAAGCGAGCTTAAGAACATAAGGATGTCTGGGACTGAAGCCAACAAGGGGTCACTATTCCTCTACGAAGCCCAGATGGAAAACCTCTCCCATTTGTTACAATATACTTTCTTGGTGGAGGGCTTCTGAGAAGCAAGAATAATTTCACGGACCAGGGAAGCTAGTGGGAAATCAGATCCTGTCTGGGATCCAGTATCCATGGAGGACATTTGCTGCGGGACTGGAGGAAGGGGAACCATACCTGATGAGGCCAGTAAGGGGCAATGAGGATTATATTGGTCTTCAACCTGCTGGCTTTCTGTAGAACTTTGGTTATCAGGGGAATTGGAGGATAAGCATACAGGAGACCCGGTGGCCAATCATAGAGTAGAGCACCCCTTGGTGACTCCCTCAAAGGGGGGGGGGGAATCACAGCAAAGTACTTGCTGGAATTATTGTTTGGGGAGAGGCAAAGAAGTTGCAGCAAGGATGGCCCTAATGGCTGAATATCTTATTTGCTATTGACTGGTTCAGGGACCACTCATGAGGACTTAACAGCTATCTGCTCAGTCTGTCCTCCAGAATGGTGGATTCCCCCAGGATGTGCATTGCAATGAAAAAAATAGTTTGGAGAGATATACAGTTTGGAGAGATCGCCTTTTCCCAAACCCTCATGGCCCCTCTGCACAATGGGTAAGAATGGGTTCCCCCTACTTGCTGATGCACCAAACCACAGACATATTGTGTGTCAGAATTGCAACGGTCCCCAGAGGAAGGCAATGCTGAAAGGCTTGCAACGTGAAAAGAAATGCCCTCATCGCCATTACATTTATGTGCAATTTGGTCTATGTGGTGGACCACGTGCCTTGGACCATCTTTCCCTGAAACCCCACCCACCCCCACCCTAACAGGGAGGAGTCTGTGGTCTCTGTGGCCAAAGGAGAGGGAAGAATGAAGGGTCTGCCAAGATGGAGGTTGTCTGTAAGCATCCACCATCGTAGATGATGCTGCAAATTGGAGCAAGTCTGACTGGGGCTGATAATGGAATGGCGCTGAATAGACCACTGTACCGGCAGGGTCCACTGGAGGACTCGCATAAAAAAACCTGGCAAGGGGCACTAGAAGAATGGCAGCAGACATGGAACCTAGGGCCACTAGGACCAACCGAGCTGGAGGTAATAGGGTGTTTAGCAGACATTAAACCTGCTGTCTCGCATCTTATTCTCTGGAGGGGTAGGGCTGCTATCTGTGATTGTGTTCAATTGCGTCCCTATGAATTCGATATCCTGTACGGGTGTCGTCTTGGATTTCACCATGTTCACTGTGATTCCCAGGTGATGGAACAGGTGCAGCATAACCTGAATTGCCTGGAGCAGTTGATGCCATGTTAGAAGCCAATCATCCAGCTAAAGGAACACCTGGAATCCTTCCAGACCGAGGTGAGCTGCAACTACTGCTATGTATTTGGTGAACACCTGGGGGACAGTGGTGAGGCTAAAGGGCAGTGCTCTGAACTGGCAGTGATTGGACCCCAGCCTGACGTGCAGATATCTCCCGGAGTGTCTGTCTATTTTGATGTGATAGTATGCATTCTGGAGATCGACAGAGCACATCCAGTCATCCTTACACAAAATTGACAGAATGGACTTTACAGTAACCATGCGGTATTTCGACTTCTTTATGAATAAATTCAGACTGCTCAGATCCAATATGGGTCAAAGGTCCCGGTCTTCGACACTATAAAGAAGCATAAGTTCCACATCAGAGTTAAGTTGGGACCGTCTGGATGACACTTTTGTCTAGACATTTTTGAACTTCTAGAAGGGCACTCTCCGTCTAACTGTTTAGCACATCGGGGAGATACTCCTTAGAACTGGGAGGAGAAAGGGAAAAGGGAATATAACAACTTCTGTAAATTATATTCAACACCCAGGCATCATTTATGTTTGTCCAGGCTTCTGGTTGTAATGAAAGTCTGCCTCTGACTGCCTCTAGAGTAGGACAGCCGGGCAGCTCTTCCAGAGCACTGGAAGGGCCTATCAGAGAAAGGTTCCTTGAAGCCCTGGTTTTGTGGACTCCCTCTCCTTTTGGGGAGGCATCTACCATTCAATCCTCTCCACCTGCCTCTAGAAGAGGATTTGTCTTGTGAATCAGGAAAAGGCCCTTGAGATTTACACAACCACATCATCTTCCCAGTCCATTTCCAGAAGAAGGTCGGTGGGGGTGGGGGGGTGAAAACTTGATCCCTATGGCATTATAAGGTCTTGCCTTCCTGTTCACTGCAGGTAAGAATCTCTAACTGACAGGCCAAACAAGGAAGAGCCGTCAAAGGGGGCCTTAATAAACAACACCTTAAAGGGGTCCACAAACCGCAAAGTCTCATCCAGGCATGTCTCCTGAGTGCTATGCCTGAACCAGCTGTTTGTGAGGTGCCTTCCACAGCGTGGAAGATTAACAGCATCGAGGAGTTAGTGATAGAGGCCACAGTGCTCAGCTAGGGCAAAACCTTTCTGAGGTTGTCTTCAGAGTGTGACTGCATCAGAGAGGTGGAGACTTCCTTAAGTAGATCGCTCTGAAGGCGCATGAAGTGTGCCAGGCAATTCAATGCTCTCAGCAAAAAGTTGGCTGAGGCATACACATGCTTCCCATGCCTGCCCAGAGCCCGAGACTCCTTGTTCAGGGGTTGAACAGTACAGCTCTGCATGGCAAGCTCCTTTTTTGGTGGCTGTTGACACCACAATGGCATAAATCGGGGCATCTTTACTACAAAAGGGGCAATCCTTAGAGGGACTGAGATATCTGTCTGCACACTTAGGAACTAGCTCGAAGGTGTCAGACTTCTTCCAAGCCCTGCAGGCAATAAGTTCAATACGCTGGACCACCGGCCGGGGGGGGGGGGGGTTACCCAGGATGTAGATGGTCCTGTCTCAAATGCCTCCAGGAACAGCGACTCCTCCAAGGAAATGAGTTGGGAAGACCATCCAACCTTTTGTATCAGAATTTCTAAGATATCCCTAAAGGAAATAGCATCTGGTGGAGATCAGGGGGCCCTTCCCCTTCATTGAAATCAGTGTCTTCTGTCAACAACTCCAAAGGAGAGTCCAGGTGCTTCCTTTGCACTGGCGCTTCCAAGGAACCTTCTCTGCAGGGTATTCGGGGGGAGGACTCGGAAGATAAGGGGATCCTTTGCTGAGGGATAGGCTGGAGTCCTCCAGTAGGGACTGATCATAGATCGGACGGATGGGAGAAAAGCTTTTATCCACAGGGGATTGGGTAGGGACTGTATTTTGTGGTGTAGGGATAGCCCCCTCTGTCACATGGAATGTTGATGATGCCGGGAGAACTTGCCAACCCAACCCCAAAAGCCAAAGCCACTAAGTGAGAGAAGAAAGAGGTTATCCTGAATCAAACATCACCAGAAGGCACTGGCCCCAAATTGCTAAAGACTGAGTCCTAAGGGGGAGGGACAGTTCGGAATAGGTTGGAGCCGACACCAACCCCAGAGAGTCACAGAAAAAAACTTACCAGAATGAAGCTGCAGTAGTAAAAAAAATTAGTAAACTTCAACAAAATGACTGGCACCAATGTAGAGCAGCAAAATATTTAATAAGTAGCAAAGCTTTCAGGTATCCAGTACCCTTCTTCAGTGCTTAATAACCACACACAAAATAGTCACAATTCTTATACATATGAGTTAATCACACAGCCAATAAAAACAAAATTAATAATGCAATTAAGTGCTAGATAATATACTTTTAAAACTACATACAACATTTTACAAACAGTTTTAGTCTAGAGAGTCATCTGTTTAGAGTTTTAAAACAGGTTTAACCGAGACCATCTGGTTGACACCTGGTGGGTGTTCAGCCTGTAGTCTTAAAATCCACTGATATTCCTTATTTTCCAGTCAACAAATGTAAAATAAAGTGTAAAATAAAATAAATAAATAAATAGTTTGGGGTTTAAATCTCCTGTTCTAATAGATCTCATCACAACTTCCATAACCCTGAACTTAAATCTATGGATGGCATTTTCAGACACATGCTTTGCTAAGGAATTGGACAGTATACCTCTTCTAATTTCAGAATTATGTTCTATAATCCTGTCCTTTAAACATCTGGTTGACTTGCCCATATAAAAACACATACATTTTGTGCAAGTAGCTAGGTAAATAATAATATTAGTGTTACAAGTAGCAAAACATTTAAAGGTGAAAGAAATTTTGCTGTTAGGATGTATAAATGTATTACGTTTCTCAATAATATTTAATAACAGCAGCAGTTATGACAAGCAAAAGTGCCTTGCTTAGCCCTTCTATTTTGTGATTTCATTGTCTGCATGTCCTTATAATCTGTTCTTAAGGTTCATGCATTTTAGATAGGCTCCTGAGGATGCTCCAGTTATTGGTCAATTTTCCTAACACCTTCACTGCATCTACTATATGTAGTCATATATCGAACAACTTGCTTATGAGCATTATTATTTTCCCTGTCATGATTACTCAGTATTTCACCAAAAAATGGGGGGTATGCCGAATCTGTTAGACAGAACATGACCTTTAACATCTTCTAACATTTCATCCTCATAGCCCCCTCTCTCTAAATGAAGCCAACGTTTCATTAATCTGAGAAACACATTTGGAATCACTAATGTTAAACCTACTCATACACATCACTTGGCTTTTGACAATACCCTTATATATATGGGGGGGTGCATGCTTTTTCTGAGTAGATACTTGCTTTTATTTACTTCCTTTTTAAAAACAGAGGTTTGTATTTCTGTACCATCATATACAACATTAACATCCAAAAATTCCATGTTATGGTATGAATAATGGATGGAAAAATGTAAATAATTTGTTGTAGTATTAAGATAATCAACATAAGCAATCAGTTCATTTTCAATCCCCTCCCATACAAAAAAGATATTGTCCACAAACCTCTTGAAAAATGTTACATTTCTAACATAGTGATTTGAGACTAAATTGACAAAGATCCTGCCATTCATTCAGAAAGTACAGTTGTGTACCTATCATAAATGTAGATGTTCGAGTGCATTCACTGTTGCGGTCATTACACTTGGGTTATCCTGCTGGCAGGCTACCCGCAGTCAGCCTGAATTCCAAAGTCTTGGTCTGGCGTCGGTTCCTGTCGCCTCTTCCCTGACGTCAGTGCACCAGGGGTATAAAAGATGCAGCCGACGCCATTTTCTTCTGTTTTTCTTGCCCCAGATGTCAGGTGCCCCCCCGAAGGGTAGGCTAAGAAATTCTGCCAATAAAAGAGCATGCACTAAAATAAAACAATCTTCATCTACAAGCAAATACACCACATAGGTTGTAAAGAATAGAGAAGTACAGATAAGACCCAGCGAAAGAAATGGGGATGGTGGGAGGGTAACCTGGACTGCAACAGTGAATACACTCGAACAGCTACATTTATGGTAGGTACACAACTGTACTATGTTCATCGTGTTTCACTGTTGCAGTCATTACACTTGGGTTGAATCCCAAAGCTGAGGTTGGGTGGCTGGGCCTAAATAGAATTAGGAGAGGCTATGAGGCCCTGCAGAACTGCAGTGGCGAAGCCTGCTCTGGATTTAGAGTAAATAGGTAAATGGTAGTGCTTTGTAAAAGTGTGCACTGAAGTCCAAGTTGCAGCCTCCAAAATATTCTTGGTTGGTACTCCTCTGAGGAAGGTCGCTGAAGTAGCTGCTGCTCTGGTTGAATGTGGCCTGATGCCTTAGGCACTGATTTGCCATGTTGAGAATAGCAGAAACGAATGCAGTTGGCTATCCATTTGGAAATAGTCTGCTGTGAGATAGCTTTTCCTTGAGATCCTGCAGCATATGCCACTAAGAGTTGCTCAGACTTTCTGAAAGCTTTAGTTTTGTCCAAAGTAGAAGCGTAGCTGTCTGTGTATGTCCAAAGAATGTAGAAGTCTCTTCCCTTTATTCTGTGGGTTTGGATAAAAAGTAGGCAAGTGAATTGTTCGATTAAGAGCCACACTGGACACTACCTTAGGCATAAATGTTGGGTTTGTCCTCAGAGAAACCCTGTTCGGATGGAAAATTATGAAAGGTTCAACCGCCATTAGTGCCTGTAACTCTGAGACTCTTCTTGCTGAAGTTATTGCTAAGAACAGAGCCGTTTTCCATGATAAGAATTTTATTTCAGCTGTACTGGCTGGCTCAAAAGGAGGCAGCGTGAGTTTTTCCGAGACAAAGTTGAGGTCCCATGCAGGTATTGGTGCTCTTCTTGGGGGTCTTATGTTTTTGGCCCCTCTGAGGTACTGCCTTAGTACTGGATGTGAACAAATAGGTGGGTCTGTATTGTAATTAGCTGAAATGGCAGAAGCATGGATCTTAATAGATGAGAAGGATTGGCCTTTGTCCAGCATCTCAGTTAGGTATTGTAAGATCTGACGTATATTTGGAACAAGTGGTTCGAGTCCTTGTGCCTGATTCCAAGCACAGAATCTCTTCCATTTTTCAGCATAAGATTTCCTGGTGCTGGGCCTCCTGGCTTCGAAAATGACATCCATAACAGCTTTAGAGAGATATGTGTTCTGAGTGGCTATATTATCCGCCATGCAGCCAGATTTAAGGTTCTGAGTTGGCTGTGCAGGATCTGATTGTTTTGTTGAGTCAGAAGATGAGGTAATTTGAGGTAAAGTCCACGCTGGGCCTTGAGATAAGCTCTTTAGGATTGGGTACCAGTGCTGGCGTGGCCAGTCTGGGGCAATCAGAATCATTTTTGGCTTCTCTTGTCTGACTTTTAGGAGCACCTTGGGAAGGTGAGGCAGTGGTGGAAAGGCATAAACTGTTAGGGTTTTCCAGCTGAGTGATACAGCATTCACTTTCCATGCTTGTGAGTGATAAGTCCTTGTGCAGAATCTCTGTAGTTGGCAGTTGTGAGGGGAGGCAAAAAGATCTATGTCTGGGCATCCCCATTTCCTTGTTATCATGCTGAAGACCTGTGGATTTAGTTTCCACTCGTGAGGGTCCATGAGGTTTCTGCTTAGTTCGTCTGCCAGAGTATTTTTCTTTCCTGGCAGGAATTGTGCCTGTATATGTACTTGGTAGGTCAGTGCTGTATTCCACAAAGTCATGGCTTGCCTGCAGAGGGGGTAGGAATGTGTGCCCCCTTGCTTATGTACCACATAACTGTAGTATTGTCCGTCTTTAGTTATAGTTGTCCTGGATGTAGTAGATCCTTGAGGGCTGTCAGGGCATTCTGTACAGCTAGCATCTCTTTTTGATTGATGTGAAGATGCATTTGGTCCGCAGGCCACGTGCCCTGAATACATTTTCCTGCCACGTGTGCCCTCCAGGCATAACCCGATGCATCTGTTGTTAGTGTCTGCCTGGCTGCGGGTAAAGTGAAAGGCTGTCCCCTTGTTGTGGTGACAGGCCAGTGCCCACCATCGAAACACCTGTTGCAGGCAGGGAATAAGAGTTATTAGTGTTTCCAGGCTGTGGCAATGTTGAGTCCAAACACTTTTTAGATACCATTGTAGTTTCCTCATATGAAGTCTTGCATATGGAATTAGCAGGATGCCATGAAGCCCAAAGCCTGCAGAATTTTTCTTGCAGGTAGCTGGGTCTTTGTTGCCATCATTTGAAAGTAATGAGTCAGTTGCCTTTGCTTGTATGGCGTGACATAAGCCATATGGGCAGTTGTACTTAAGCTGGCACCCAGGAATATTATCTCTTGAGAGGGCACTAGTTCTTATTTCCTTTTGTTTACCGTGTACCCTAGGCAAATTAGTAATCCTTTTACAAACACCAGATGCTTTAGTAGAATGTCCTTGCTCTCTGCTTGAATAAGGCAGTCGTTCAAGTAGGGATATATTTGTATTCCTTTTTGTCTGCAAAATGCAATTACTGGTGCCAGGCATTTTGTGAAGACCCTGGGCGCAGTAGATAAGCCAAAGGACAGTGCAGAGAATTGGTAATGCATTGAGCCAGCTATGAATCTGAGGTATCTTCTGCAAGATTGTCTGATTGGGACATGCAGGTATGCCTCTGAGGTCCAAAGTAACTAGCCAAGCCTTCTTGCCCAGCATGGGTAGAAGTTTCTGCAGTGTCAACATTTTGAATTTTGGAACATCCAGGAAAGTATTTAGAATTGACAGGTCCAGTATTGGTCTCCAGGCTTTGTCCTTTCTGGGTACCAAGAAAAGTCTTGAGTAAAATTGTTGCCTCTGTTCTTGCTGTGGCACTTTTTGAATAGCTCTCATGTCCATTAGAGCAGAAATTTGTTTTTGTGCCTCTGCCCATTGACTTTGTGGCAGGTCTGGCATACCTTTTGGCCTTGGTAGGGTGTGAAAGTGGAACCTGTAAAACTGCAAAACAATATTCAGTACCCATTTGTCCTGGGTGATCCTGTGCCAATTTTGTGAGAAAAGTGCTAGTTTTCCCCCTAAGGGAGCTGCCAAAAGGTAAGTGCTTGGCATTTGTAGAGGGAAGTCATTGGGACGGTTTCCTGCAAGGTTGTGATTTGTCTTCTTCACCTTTGGGGGCTGAAGCACCTCATTGTTTAGGTCTGTATGAGCCTTGGGGCTGAGATCTGCCTCTTGGATGTCTGTATCTGCCTCTTTGTGGCCTGTCTGACACTGGAAAGGACCAATTTTTAGAAGGCCAGTTCCTGCTAAATCTAGGTGGCTGAACCTGTAAGAAATCCTTTACTGTCTGCATTGATTTTGCTTTATCCTCCATTTTCTTTAACACCTCTTTTACATTAACACCAAGCAAAGTATCATGCTGTAATGGAGCATTCAATAATTTTGCATTAACATGATCAGGTAAACTTTGTTCTTTTAACCAAGCATGCCTTCGAATGACAGAACCTATAACTGCGGCTCTGCAAGAAGCCTCTAATGAATCAAAAACACATTGCATAGTATGCTTTCCCACTTGTTCAGCTGCATGCAATAAATCCTGCATTTCCTTATTGTCAGGACATTCTGAGCTTGTAGGCATTTTCTGTTTTAGCAAAGACATTAGGTATTGTTGATATTTAAGCATGTGAAACTGGCAATTTAAAGCCCTTACAGCTAAGGTAGCAGAAGTGTAAACTTTTTTCCCCCATCTATCCAGTGCTCTAGAATCCCTATCAGAGGGAACAGGTTTTTTTGCAGTGGAAGCCTTGACCCCTTTGGGACCCTGAGAAATTGTTTCTGGGTCAGCAGCAGGGATTTTATAAAGAAATTTATGAGAGTCTGGGACCCTGTAGTACCTATCTGGCCTGACTGGTGCAGGGGGTAAAGAATCAGACGACAAACTGGATTCTGAAAAATCATCAACAATATCTAGTACAGGGGGGATGGCAAGGGGTCTGTGCTGAGGCAGTAAGAGAAAGTCTCTGAGCCTTTTCTTCGATTTTGAATAATCCTGGCTCTCCCAATGGAAATGCTCCCTCATGGTGTGCAAGGTTTCCCCAAAAGAGTAACCCTCAGGAGGAGAGGCTGAAGGGATTGATTATTCAGCATCAGAGTTCTCATAGGGAGGAAGAGAATATCCCTGTTCTGAAGCGGAATCAAAGGAAATAGAGACCTGGTCAGAAGAGTCATAGTCAGGGCGTGGCCAAGGATGAACACAGGATAGCAGCAGATTTCTTCAGCTCCACCAATTTCAATGCACTGACAGGAAATAATTACTTAAAAAATTAATTTATGAAGTAATTTTCTTTCTAAATATGTTTGTTTTATCTATTTCTTGAACTATATCTAAAAAAGAAAGGAAATTTTAAAAATATTCCTGTCAGAAATCACCTTGAAAATTTTCTTGTCAGTTTCTCTGTTTGAAATGAGTTCCACTAAGACAAATTCTCAAGACTCCAGCATCAAGAAAGAACTTCAGTCTCTGATATCTACAATCCAGCAACTTACTGCTAAGATGGATAAACTGGATACTAAAATTGATACCTTCATAGAAAAAACTACAAAACAAATAGACTTGTTACATATAGATTTGCAACAACAGAAGATCCAGATTATAGGCATAGAAGAGACTGTAAATGACATGGAAAATAGAATCCAAGAAGAGGAAATGAACACTGAGTTTTTGCTGAAACAAAATACACATCTACAAACAAAGCTTGATGACCTGGAAAATAGATCTAGGCGCAATAACATTAGGATTTTTGGACTGCCAGAAAATATTGAAGGTAGCAATATTACTTCTTTTTTAACAACATGGCTCCCTAAAACTTTAGACTTAACAGAAGCATTCTCTTTTGGTATCGAAAGAGCACATCGATCTATAGCTAATACTAACTCTAACAAAAACTATCCTAGATCAGTTATAGTTAGATTTCTATCATCTTTTGATAAAGAGATGGTTCTTAAATCTGCTTGGGCTAAAGCTCCTGTTAAGATTAATGAGACAACTATGCGTTTTGACAATGACTATTCTTCCTTGGTAATAGCTAAAAGAAAAGTTTTTCTGCCACTAATAAGGGAGCTTAAAAAAGCACAGTTTAAAACATACCTTCTGTTTCCTGCCAAGCTAAAAATCTTCCTTCCTGATGGTCCTAAAATTTTTGATAACTTAGACTCTGCATTACTGTTTATCAAAAAAAATAAGATTTTGGATAAAATAGAGGAAATGGAATGGGCTAGTCCTTCATTAAAGAGGTTGGCAACTGAAACTTCGTGGAAGACTTCAGAGAAGAAGAGACTAAAAAACAAATGATTTGTTCTATGTTTTTTTTTCCCTTTTTTTCTCTCTATTTTTCTTCATTATTAATCTTTTTAAATATAGTTACTGCATTTTCAGAAAGCCACAAATATTCTGAAAATGATTTAATCAAACATATTTTTTGTGTGCAAAGAAATGTTTTGTTTCATAATCAGTCAAAATATCTGAGGAACTAATAACAAGCTATCATTCAGTTTGTTTCTCTTTCTGAAAAAGAGAAGTTAGGTTAGTAACGATACATTTTTTTCTTTTTTTCTCCTTTTCTTCTTTTCTTTATTTTAAACAATGACATTCTATTTAGATTATGTAGTGGGTAAGGGGTGGGGGAGGGCAGGGAGAGAAATGTAATGAAAATATGATAAATGGAATAACAACTTATTTATTCCTTGTAAAAAAGTTTATATGTTGTTTAAATACTATTGCTAATTATACTTTCTTGATTATCTTGCTTATGCTTGTTTACAAATAATCTGACATGCTTTAATTAATAATTAGAACTAAATAATAGTAAATAATATGTTTTATTTTCATCTTTATTAATATAAGCAGTAAGTAATATTCCATTGTAAATACTTTTTATAGCTTCCTTTTACATTTTTCTATCTCTGCTTTACTTTCTTTTATTTTCTACTCTCTTTTTTTCTTTTCTTTATTCTTTCTCTTTATTTTCTTTCATATTAATATATTGAAATGCTTTTGATCATACAGGCACAGTAAATAATAAGATTTGTATAAAAATTGAGTTGGGGCAAAAATATTGAGTTTTATTACTTAATAACTTTGGGCTTAATTTCACTTGCATAGAGGCTGTAATAACCTGTAAAATACTTCGCGAAGGTTTTGTTATGTTTAGATGCATTTATACTGCTAAATGAATGTTTGTCACTAGTTTTTAACAAGATTCCCGCCAAAATGTTAAGGGAGACAATTTGGGATGTGGGCTACCTCGTGAACAGTGTCCTCGAATTGTTTTAAAAGCTTCAACTCTCAGAATTCACGCAGAGAAGCTGAAAGCAGTCAATTTGACCTTTGACCCCAGAATTCACACTGACACATCGCAGATTCAGGAAGAACACTTTACCAGGAAGTAGAACTGCTGCAAACGCGACTCTGTGAAAGAGAATGAACTCTTTAACATTTAAATGTGAGTTATTTTATATAATTACTTAAGTATTTATGTTATAATTTATAAAATATGTCAGTTATAATTATTTTAAATGATGCAGTTTCTTCTAGTAAGCAAATGTGATATTTTAGAAGGCATAGAAAGTGAAACATTTATACAAGTGTTTTTGAAAGATTACTTGACTGCAGCATACTAATTTATGTTAAAAATGTATGATCTAAACATATACATTACTATAACTCATTTGATTTATCTGATTGACAAGCATAAATAACTTTATGACTCTATTCTGGAAGAAGTTGTCATGTGATATATTTTAAAGCAGCAGTATAGATATACAAAATACAGATGGCTTTCTTTACAATAATGCAAGTGTTTCTGAGAATTTACATAACTATACAGTATGATTTATAACAATTTCTATAAATATAATATTTTATTCTACTAACAATAATAAGTATGGGAAAAAAGCTCAGATACAAGTAATTCAAGGTTTTTTGGAAGCTGTTAACTGCATTTACATGACAGAAAATAGATGCATCTTAATATATGTAATGTCTGAACCATATTAGCCAAAGTTTTTGATTTAAATGAATATTAGAACTTATTTTTACAAACTTTGAATAAATTAATATGTAAATATGCCCTCCCTTTTTTTTTCTTTTTCTTTCTTTCACTCTCTCTCCCTCTCTCAGGTCTTTTATTTCTCTCTCTCCTCTTGGTTCCTAATATCAAGTTTATTTGAATGCTATTTGAATACAAATGAATTATATTAATTACATGTATATAGTAGTATGAATAGATTTTAAAAAAAGTTTATCTTAGTTTATATGATGCTGTTTTATCAAATGTGTAGTTTTGTCTTGCTAGATAATCTAATTGAAAGTTGTTAATTTAATGTTAAATATAACTAGTATTAAACTGATAAGGTGGTAGCTGAGGTACTGCTGCTTAGGGTAGGGGGTTAACTTGAGTGGTATATACTACTCTAAGTTGGAGTTTTTAACTCCAGGCTGGGTGCAAGGTTTAATCTTTACATTATTTTCTCTTGTTCATTGTTGTATGTATATAGTTCTGACATCCACAATACATTTTGTAAACTCATTGTCACTACAAACAAAACTGAATCTTATACAAAATCCCATAAGAGATTCAATAAATACAGCTATATTTAAAGGTACACCTAAAGAAGGAGATGTAACATTACTTATTTTGTTAATTGTTATTTTGATCATAAGATTGTTATGTTTTAAAAATGCCAAATGACATCTCTAAAAGGAATTTCTTTAAACATTAATGGATTGAATAATCCGTGTAAAAGGGCAAGCCTAATAAGATACATTAATTTACATAAGGCCAACTTAGTCTTCCTTCAAGAAACTCATCTCTTGAAAAAGATATTGATAAACTAGCCACAAACAAATATACAGTATTGGTTAGTTCAGAGCACACTCAGAAAAAAAGAGGAGTGGCTATTTTATGGAATAAAAGTATGCCCATTCCTAAAACTATTAAGTCTTATCAGGATGATAAAGGAATGTTTTGTATGGTTACAATACAAATTAATGGGAAGACTTATACATTAATTAATGTATATTGGATACCTGGAATTGGTATTAATACAGTGAAACACCATCTTGATAAGAACATATCATTCTCCATAGGAGATATTATTTTAGCTGGTGACTTCAATTGTATACTACATGAAAGTGACACTACCACTATAGGAAAAAGGAAAATTACATCGAATGCAAAACATTTAAATGATTTTGCAAATTCTTATCATTTAAATGATATTAATAATCAGGTAGATTCAAAATCATTACCATACACCTTTTTTTCTAACAGATACAAAACTTATTCAAAAATAGATAGGGTCTTTATTTCTAACCAGATGGTAACAGATTTAATTAATTCCAAAATCATTTCATGTCCTATATCTGATCATAATTCAATTGTTTTTGAGTTCATGATAAAAAATACTCACAATGTTCAGATCAAAAGGATACCAGCATACTTAACTCAACTAAAAGACTATAAAGAATATATACTTTCAGAAGTACAACATTTTCTAGACATAAATAATACTCCTGAAGTCTCCATTGTCTATGTTTGGGATGCCTTAAAATCATATCTATATAGACAAAGTATCAGATGGTATAATAATAAAAGGAAATCTTGGGATAAGGAATTGTTAGATATTCAAAGTAAATTAGACTCTTATAAACATAATAATAAAGAAAATATTATGGATAAGAAAGTCATTGAAGAAATAAACAAACTAAATGAGAAATACAAAGAAATTTTAACTCATAAAGTTAAAATAACTCTAGAGAAATACAAGTTTTGTCTTACTCAATAAGCCCCAAATACTTACATAGACTTAAAAATAAAACAAAAGGTTGAATAAACAAAATCATATCAAAGAAATCTTTTCTCTAAGGAAAAAGAAGAATGTTTCTAGTCTACCAGAAATACTAGATGAATTTAGAAATCACTTTCACAAGATTAACCATAATAACATTAACATGGAACCTAAAGATAAAATAAAGGAGTTTATAACCACAAACATGAATAAAAAGCTTAATAAACAACAGATTAAACTATTGGACAAAAGTATTTCATATACAGAGGTTGTTACACAAATAAACAAGCTTAAATCAAACAAAGCACCGGGTAATGATGGTATTATACCAGAGATATATAAAATCCTTTCTAAAAGTACATATTCATTAATACATACGGTTTTTATTTTGGCCCAAAATGAGCTAATAACCCCCTCATCTTGGCAATATACTTTTATTTCGCCAATTTTAAAACCTAATAAAGATCCAACTAGATGTACTTCATATCGACCCATCTCATTACTTAATGTTGATTATAAAATGTTTATGAGTATTTTTGCTGATAGATTGAAGACAATCATCCCTGGCATTATAGATATAGATCAGACAGGCTTCATTGTAAATAGAAATACTTTTGATAATATAAGGAGAACTCTAACATTAATTGATTTTGCAAATAGGAAAAAGAAAGATTTAACACTTGTTAGTCTTGATATAAGTTCAGCATTTGATTCAGTAAGTTGGGACTATCTGTTTACCTTACTGAAGTGCACAAACTTCTCAGATGCATTTGTAAATCTAATTGAGCATTTATACAAAGGGACATTGGCTTATATTAAGGTAGGAACATATGTCTCACAAAAAATACCCATTTTTAAAGGTACAAAACAAGGGTGTCCACTCTCTCCACTATTATTCACTTTAATAATGGAGCCTTGGGCTAATTTGATCAGAAACAGTACTGACATAGAGGGTTTTGAAATAGATGAAAATACATCTAAAATTCAACTTTTTGCAGATGTTCTAATTACATCAGCAGGATCTAATTCTTCTATGCAGTCTCTATTTGATAAAATGATGAATTTTAAAAGTATTTCTGGTTTAATATTCAATGAAGAAAAAACTAAAATACTACCTATATATACACGAAAAAATATTCTCATTAGTGATTTTACTAAATATGCACCCAATTCAGGTCAGATAACTTATTTAGGTATAATATTATCTAAAGATATTAAATCTATTATATATAATAATTATAATACCTGTTTTCTTAATATACAAAATCTTTTTAATACCTGGAATAATATGTTTTTACTATGGAAGAGAGACTTACAATTATTAAAATGATAATATTCCCCAAGATTTTATACTTAATACAATCAATAATACTTCCACCTACAAAAATAATTATCAAAAAACTGAATACACTAATGTTAAATTTCCTATGGGCACCTAATAGACCTAGGATTGCATTAAAGAAACATACTAATAGCTGGTCTCAAGGGGGTATTTCTTTTCCAGACTTTAATTTATATACCATCTCTTCTATTGTAAAAGTTATTACTTTATTAATAGATCAGTCATATGTTGCAAAATGGAAAGATTACTGGGAGATAATTAGTATGCACTTCATGAAAATCTCCTTAACACATAAAAATATGATTGTAAATAACTCCATGTTATGGTTACTAAAGGAATTTTGTACTTCACCTATTACACCTAAACATATAGTTAGTTACCCATTAAACGTTATTATTGGCTATCGGAACTTTATATTCATGCATCCTAAATATAGGGAATGGAATTTTATTATATTCCCTATAATGTATACTCGGGGTATGCTTTTGTCATCTACTTCTGAAGGAACCCATTTAGCTATAGATAATGATCTAAAGTACTGGTATCAGTTGATAAGTTGATATCTGATAATAAAGTTAAAAATCTAGATTTCTTAAAACAAGAATTTGATCTAAGAGAAACTTGCTGGTTAGAGGTTCAGACCTTTAGACAACATCTCATTGATAAAATAGATCTAATGTCTATAACAGTTAAGGAATCTATTCCAACACTGATTGATTACTTGATATTAAATTTACAACATAAAGTTTCTGATAAAGGAAAGTTTTCATACATACATAAAATTATCAGACAAGAAACTTTTTACAGTGTAGATACCTACTGGAATTATTTCACTTCCATTAATGGGGACCCACCAAACCAACAAGATAAACAATATATATTGGAATCTGCCTACAAAACTACGTCTTCCATAGTCTGGAGACTTTTTACATGGAAATTTTTACATAGATCTTTTTATACACCTTTGATGATGAATAAAATAAATAATAAAGATAATCTATGTAAAAGATGTAATGTAGAAATTAATGCTGACTGGGCTCATATGTTTTATGACTGTATAAAATTGAAAGAATATTGGAAGTCAATTAATGAATTTTTGCAGGCACTTTTTACAGATAATTTCATTATTTCTAAATCTCTTATATTATTCAACACTCCTGTACCTCAAAGTGTTAAAAAGATTAAGCTTCCCTTGTTATGGTCTATTCTAGCAGTGGCCAGGAAAATAACAACCAGAAATTGGATTTCAGATACACCTCCTTCGTTCAATGAATTTAAAAATGTTATGAATATAGTGTGCCATATGGAAATAAACACAATAAGGTCAACAACAACTAATAAAACATCTTATTATATTGTATGGGATAATTTACAAAACCTGTTAAAAAAATCTTAACTTCAATTGCATGGTATTTTAGTTTAATTAATTGATCTGATTGTAGTGGATGTCTTTGTAAATACTTTGGTTGTTTTGTTGAATGTTATAATCATATCTACTTTAATTACTTGTATAAAATTGTTATGATATTTCTCTTGTATGTTAAAACAATAAACTTGTTTTAAAAAAAAAAAAGAAGAGTCATAGTCAGTGTCTTTCCTAGGCCTTTTATCACGAGGGGGATGGGTACCCCTGATCAAAGTAATGAGGTCCTTGGCCATTTTAAGCATCTGTTTCTTTGGCATGGATGACTGTCCAGGAGAATGCTGTACTTGTTTCTTTGTCTTTAGTGGTGTTTTAGACTTTGCTTTGGCTGCTGAAGTGGACTTGATAGTAAGCTGTGTAGGTCTGAAAACACCCTCAGAAGCCGATGCCTGCTCAGCGGCTCCGGACCCATCTGAGGGAATAGTTTCCATAAGCCCAATACCTTGAGTTTCCAGAGGCCTAGTTGTCTCCACGTGGGAGTCGGAGGCGGCCTGTGGCTCTGAGGTAGCGAGCGTCAGGGGCTGCAAAAGCGCCTCACTGAGAACCAGCGACTGGCCTAGAAAAGGCTTCGTCATCGGTTTTGGACCTCAGATGCCTGTCCTTTTCTTTGTCTTTGCGTTTTTTATGAATTCTGGTCATCGTTTTTTCCGACGCCATTATGTAGTTAAACCTTTGGCCAAAGTAATGTAAAGCAAAATCAAACATCGCGGTCAGGGCCTAGGCAAGGAATACAGTAAGAGTGAAAATCCTTATGAGGTATTTGCTTCCCACAAGAAATACAATTGTTAACTTTTACTGACATCGGTCTGGAGCAAGAAAAAGTTTCCCCAACGGGGTACTTAGCTTTATTGAAGACTTTGGATCTGAAATTCAATTTCGCAAATCTCAGGAGTCGGCCGACTGGCACTTACGAACCGGTTTTGCTTCGGGCATCGTGCGGCAAGAAAGACTGAAGAAAATGGCATCGGCTGCATCTTAAATACCCCTGGCGCTCTGACGTCAGGGAAGAGGCGACAGCAACCGACGCCTGACCAGGACTTTGGAATTCAGGCCAACTGTGGGTAGCCTGCCAGCAGGATAACCCAAGTGTAATGACTGCAACAGTGAGACACGATGAACATCAGTCTTGAGTAAAACCCTTGTCCTTTTTCCTGTTCTGGTACTGGCTGAATAGCCCCCATTTCCATGAGGGATGTAACTTGTTTCTATGCCTCTCCCCATTGATTTTGTGGCAGATCTGGCTAACCGTTTGGAATTGGCAAGGTATGGAAATGAAATCTGTATCCCTGGGATACTATGTTTAATACCCACTTGTCCTGGGTTATTAACTGCCAATTTTGAGCATGAAGTGCTAATTTTCCCCCTACGGGGGCTGCCAAAAGAGAAGTGCTTGGTGATGACAGAGGGAAGTCATTGAGACTGTTTACTGTAGGGTTGTGCTTTATTTCCTCCAGATTTGGAGGTAGAGGCATGCCACTGCTTTGACCTTTAAGAATCCTGTGATTGGTATCTAGAGCCTTTTGAGCACCTGGATTTGCCCCGTGAAGCTCTGGCAGCCACAGGAAACTACCAATTTTTTGTAGGCCAGTGTCTACTGAATCTTGGTGGCTGCACTTGTAAACAGTCTTTTACAGTTTGCACAGACTTAGCTTTGTCTTCCATTTTCTTTAAAACCTCTTCTGCCTTATTACCAAACATAGTATCATGCTGTAAAGATGCATCCAACAATTTAGCTTTAACATGATCAAGCAAATTTTGCTCCTTGAGCCAGGCATGCCTTCTAATCACAGATCCAGTAACTGCGGCCCTGGAGGAGGCCTACAAGGAATCAAAACCACATTGCAAAGTATGCTTTCCCACCTGTTCTGCTGCATGGCATAATTCCTGCAATTCTTTATTTTCCACACATTCAGAAATCAACATAATTTTCTGTTTCAATAATCCCATAACATGCTGTTGATATTTAGGCATATGAAACTGGCAGTTTAAGGCCCTAATTGCCTGGGTTGCATACGTATAAACTGTCTTTCCCCATCTATTCAGCGCCCTGGAATCTCTATCAGAGGGGGTAGGATCCTTAGCTGTTGAGGCCTTTACACCTTTGGGACCCTGTGAGATAGTTTCAGGGTCAGCAGCAGGGTTTTTCAATAAAAAATTGTGCGAGTCAGGAACCCTGTAATATCTGTCTGGCTTGCTAGGAGCCGGAGGTAAGGAATCTGGAGTCATGCTTGATTCCGAAAACACATCATTAACAATGTCTAATACAGGAGGTATGGCCAAAGGCATATGGTGAGGGAGAAGAAGGAAATCCCTAAGCCTCTTTTTTGATTCTGAGAAATCTTGACTCTCCCAATGAAAATGTTCCCTCAAAGTATGCAAGGTTTCTCCAAAGGAATAATCTTCAGGAGAAGATGCAGATGGGATGGATTTCTCTGCATCTGAATCCTCATAGGGTGGTATAGAAAATTCCTGATCAGAAGAGGAATCAGAAGAAATAGAAACCTGACCTGAAGATTCATAATCAGTGTCTTGCCTAGGCCTCTTATTGGGGGGGGGGGCCCTGATCAAGGTAATTAAGTCTTCGGCCATTTTGATCATCTGCTTTTTGGGCATAGAAGCCTGAGCATGTGGCTCATGCATGAGTTTTTTAGCCTTAGAAGTTGCTTTTGTCTTTGTTTTTGAAGCTGGCGTTGGTTTTACATAGAAATGCTGAGGCCTGAAGACACCCTCAGAAGCCGGTGCATGCTCAGCGGCTCTGGACCCATCCGAGAGAGAGACATCCGCGGGTACAATACTTTGAGACTCTCGCGGTGCATGCCGGACTCCACATGGGTCTCGGCAGAGGCCTGCGACTCCAAAGTAGCGGGTATCAGGGGCTGCGAAAGCTCCTCAATGAGTACCGACAAACTGGCGACTGGCTTAGGAAAAGTTTCGTCGTCGGTTTTGGACCTCGATGGTCTATCTCTGTCATTTCTTTGCGTTTTTTGTGAACTCCGGTAGTCGGATTGCTATCCAAAGACATTTCAAGGTAGTTAAATCTGTTTCCAAAATATTTTGAAGCAAAGATATACCGATGCTTAATAGTGCATTAGTTAAATCTAGCACAAAACCAACAGCAAGGCATGTTATGATCTGTTTCTAGGCAAGGAATACAGTACAAATGAAAATCCTTATGAGGTATTTGCTTCCCACAGGTAATGCAATTATTAACTTTTACTGACATCGGTATGGAGCAAGAAAAACTTTCCCCAATGGGGTACTTAGCTTTAATTGAAGACTTCGGTTCTGAAACTCGAATTCAAAAATTTCAGGAGTCGGCCGACCAAGCACTTGCGAACTGCTTCTGCTTCGGGCACCGCACGGCAAGAAAGACTAAAGAAAATGGCATCGGCTGCCTGTTTTATACCCCTGATGACCTGACGTCATGGAAGAGGAGACACAACAGATGCAGGACCCAAGACTTTGATATTCAGGCCAACTGAGGGCAACCTGCCAGCAGATTACCCAAATGTAATGACTGCAACAGTGAAACACAAAGAACATCAGGGTTAGCGGACTACTGTTCCTTGAAAGCCTGCACAGCGGTGCTCTTCTCACTGGCAGGAAAGCACTGAAGAGCTTGGCACCAAAACCTGTCTTTTTAGTCTGCTCAGTTTGAGCCATCAGTTTTGGCACAGGAAATCTGGTTTGAAGCTTTGGAATCTGGCCAAGATATAAACCAAACAGCTACCACAGCAGTGGTCAATATGAAGATCATCAATAGGATATTGAAAAGAATGAAGACTAACAGCCTAAATAAAAGTCAAATTAAAAAAAAAAAAAAAACTTTCCCATAACTAGTTGCTATAGTTTGAAAACATCAAAAGCGAAGTGCAATTGGTTAGAAAGTTACTACAGAAAAAATTGGTGAAAAGGCCCAGGTTAGAGATGTGGGGAGAGAAAAAAACACAATTCAAACTGTGACCTGTATTAACGGATATGCCAACACTCACCGTTATGCAATTTGTAAGACCACACATTGACTTACCTATGAGCAGAGGAGAGAAAAACCTCACTCGCTACCCATTGCCTGTCTGGTGCTAACTGCACACATTCAAATTTCTGAATAAACTACAAATGCCATCTCCCCCTTTGTAAAAAGGGAGCTATTTAGTGCTGACCTCATCATACAGGGCTGGGGTTTTACACTTGTTACCCATTAATTTAAGACCAAGCATCTTCATAAGTCATGTTTGGTGCTTGTTTTTTTTCTTCTTGCATCTCAAGCTGTTTTTGTCCCTCAGCTTGTTCAGTTCTTCAGACATTCATTTCCAGTTGTGGTTTCCACAGTCGAAGATGCATTTTGAGATCAATTCAGTACAAACAGTTGTTCCCGCTCCTGCAAGTCCGTCTGCAGATTCAAGGGACTGAACTTCAACTCATCTTTTATCACACCAGCACAAGGAGTCCCTCAGATTTACACTCAAACTAGCTGCACCACTAACATTTTGCTATATTACTCAGAACTAATTTTGCCTGCATTTTGACTTACTCTGACAAAAAATAAATAAAAAGACATCTAGAAAAATAGATCTCTGTATATATTTTTTTTATTCCTGTGTGATTTTTTTTTTTTGCATCCTCCTCAACCAATAATTTACACCCTTCTATTGAATCACAGTCAATTAATTTCAACATTACAGTCAACTGGAGGAAGCCATCACCCAGGCAGAGAAGACGACTGCTTTACACAGTGGCTGTCTGTAGATCATGACAGAAGTGCTGGAACAACCACCCAAAGGATCTGCACTTAGCCAAACTAACATGAACAATCAGGGAATTTTCTAAGTCCTAACCCTGATTGCTGGTGTAAGCACCCGTGTCACCATGGTTCTACTAGTTCTTACCTGTGCATTTACATGCGTAAAAACACATGCACACACGCACGCAGACACACACAAACAGAAATGAAGGCCAACATCTCCAGCTTTGTATGGTAATGTCCTCCAAGTTGTGCTACACCACTAAACCTAGCAAGTCTCCCCCTACTGTTTGCAGAATGTAGCCAATGACTAGAACCACCAGCCCCCACCACACCCCCAGGATAAGCAAGGTGGCATTGATCATCCTCTCACACACAGTTCCTCAAATGTCTAAATTGCTAATTGAACTTGTGCCATCCAGGTGGTATCTGGATTTTATCCTTCTGTGCTATACAGCCAGGGTACATCTATACATGTACCTTGTGATCACAATGGTACACATTTTTTGGTGAATAAACTCTTTTATGGGTTCTACAACTCCAATTTACAAAATCCACACTATGCCATCAATTAAACCATTAGTAATGGCCCTACAAACTGCTGGAATGACAGTATAAGTTAGGGACTCACCCTTAAGAGTGCATAGTAAATGAACACTGCTGCCTTGGGCTATGAGCAATGCCTGCTACAACCAAACAAGGGTTACACAATACTGCCTTCCCAAGGCTACACACACCTCAATTACAGCCTGGTGTCTTTCAATGTATTCTTACCAACATTAACTACAACTCGTCTAAAACTTCTGCATTCAGACAGTGATTTCCAGAAACAGGTGGTAAAACTTTTTCAGCACCACTATCCCCTCCTCTTTTTAAGATAACAAGCTGCTGCCAGCCAAAGCAACCTGACACACCATGGTCACAATTCTTGCAGAACCTGAAAATGAGTCAACTGTTCTATGAACTTATAGCAGCTTTCTCTGTCTCATCTCTTTTCGAGTGGGGGGAGACACTATTATAATTACATAACAGTAGTGGACTGTATTTGTATAAATCAACAAAATCCACAGGTTTTTGAAATTACCTAATACAATCTAATAAAATCGCTTCAAAGAAGTTAAGCAATATGCTCTGAAAAAAATGCACAAATATAACCTTGCATAGAGAAAAAAACATTCTGGGTAGAGAGATCTCATTAGAAAAACTGACCATCAGCCATCTGAACCTACTACCAACAATAACTAAAAGCACTTGCAGTTCATCTACCTCTGATGTTTTAAACCATTTAGCAGCTGCAAAATGCTTACAGGTAAAATGTATAGACATGGACACAGACTCTGAACAGTAGGATCTCTCCTTTCTCATCTGCAGTCCATGAAATGAGCTCCTCCCTGATCCCAGGCCATAAAGTATACCCACTAAATGCTCCTAATGAAAAGCAGACACCAACCAGATCAGTTGCTAGGCTAACTTTCAAAAAAGTCACTTTTCTTAAAGAAATTCCATATGGTTATTTTGGAATGAATTCATCTTGGGAGCTGTTCAGTTAGCACAACCTTTTTAGACAAATCACCAATTATAGGATCATAGGAAGCTACTAGGCTAACGGCCCTACAACCCTTACAGGCCTAGCCAAGTTCTACCCTTATTTCCATGATCAGCATCTACTGACCCTGTCCAAGAGGGACACGTGGAATGCCCGGGGTGAATTTACGGTTACCCATCCAATTGTCCAGACTACATTTGAAAACAGCAAATGAGGTGCTCTGTTTAACATTAAGAGGGAGTCCATTCCAAAGGTATGGTAACCTCTAGGAGACAAATCTGTCCCTACATCAGATTCTATTAACGTCACATACCAGGTTAAGGTCTTTAGAGTGAGTAACCAGTGCACCCATTTGATTTGCGGATATGCAACATTGCCAATAACGCAGGGTCAGAGATTGCCTCTGAGTAGTCTGTATGAAACAGACTAAAGTGACAGTGATTTCAGACAATCCACATGGGACAGATGCTGAAGACCTTGAATTTTCATTGAGAGGAACCTTTGTGGTCTCTCAAACTGCTGCAGGTGCTTGGAAAGGTGCATACCAAAAGGAGTGCTTTACTCAATTATTGGCCTGATGAGAAAAGAGTACAGGGAAGTTATAACTTCTTTTTTTCTGGAGGCAATGCCGTTACTTATGACATGAGGAATATAGAATCCCCTTCTAACCACTGTGGAGACATGGTGATCAAAAGTAAGGTTGCTCAACCTGTGTGCCCAGGTCTCTTACCACTGAGTGCATATTTAGGGTGTTATGGATATGGTAGTTAGCAGGAACACTCTTACTGAAAGGTATTAGAAAAAGAAGTTCTGCACTTAACATAACATTCCATGCGTGTTGTCCATCTCAACCTTTTTTTCACTGAAGGGTTGGATCCATCTTGCCTTTTACAAATGCTCGAGGACTTCTGCAAAGTTAGTGGTCCTCCTTCCATACCCATAACGCAGATCCCTAACTTCCTCAGATTTTGTTTGCCCATCCAGAAATTATAAGGAGCGGAATAAATGTGTAATATCAGAAAAAGATATATAGTAGCAACTGTTATCGAGGTTAAGGTTAGCATTTCTGAGGCTAAGTAGATCCAATATCCAATGTCCACTCAGTCCACCAAAAGATCTGGAAGGGGCCATGGAGAGTGGGTTGTGAGAATAAAGGTAGAGATGGACAACGCACATAGAACGTTATGGTAAGTACATAACTTCTTTGTGTGTTGTTGTCAATCTCGCCTTTATTCACACTGATGGGACAGAGTCCCAAGCAACTTAATTCCTGGGTGGCTCTAATCCGGGAGGCCAAATCCACTTCGTAATGAGTAATAAAGATATGTGGTTTTGCCCATGTGGCTGCAGCACAGATATCGTCCCATGGTAACCTTGCTTGATAGGCTGCAGATACAGCTACCGATCTGGTAGTGTGTGTTTTAACAGGAAAGAGAAGAGACCTGTTTTTAGAGGTGTATAGGTAGGATATACAAAGAGTGAGCCATCTAGATAAGGTAATCTTTGACACTGGCTGACCATTTCTTGTCTCTAAGTAGGACACGAAAAGTTAGACTGATTTTCTAAACCCCAAAGTTTTGTGCAAGTAAAAATATAGTTGTCTACCTATGTCTAGAAGATACTCACCTTTGTTCTGGTAGTTAGGGAAGAACACTGGCAGCTCAATAGATTGATTTAGGTTACTTTCTGACACAACCTTTGGAAAAAATGAGGGGTTAGTGAGTAAAGAAACTCTGTACTTATGGAAAAGCAGGTAAAGGGGGTTTGAGGACAAGCCTTGGAATTCTGAGACTCTTCTGGCTGAGGTGACAGCCATTAAAAAGTGTTTTCCAATACAGAAACTTTAGATCACATGTGGCTGAAAGTTCAAAGGGGGAACAAGTGAAGTTCAAACAAAATTTAGGCCCCATGGAGGAGGTGGATTCTGTAAGGGGGTCGAATCATCATAGTTCCTTTCAAAAAGGCTTTTGTTACAAAGTCTGTGTGACATGATACTAGAAACATTTTCTCCCACAATAATTTGACATTGCTACTAGTTGAACTCTAATAGTAGATGCTGCCACACCTTAATGAAAGTTTCGCTAAAAATTCCAGGATCAAATGTACAGGGCCAGAAAAAGGGTCTACTTGGTTATCACTTGCCTATATTACGAACCTGTTCCATTTACTCTTGCATAATCTTCGTGTAGAGGTCTTATGGGAAAACAACCAAAATATGTTTTACTGGGAAAGAAAAAAAAGGAAACCTGGCAATCAAGGGAATTGGAGCAGCTAAACTATTATCTTGAGATTTTGAATGTTGGGATGACCCAATCCCGATGGATGAGTCAGGAGATCCAGAGCCGGGTCCAGAATTCATTGTTTGTCCAGAAGATGAGACTGTAGGAGGGGAAACCAGATCTGTCAAGGCCAACAGGGGGCAATTAGGATTACTGTGGTCTCCATCAGACGGGCTTTCTGGAAAAACTTGGGAATAAGAGGAATCTAAGGGAAAGCATATAGGACTCCCAAAGCACAATCGTGAACAAGTGCATCCCTTGGTGACTCCCCCATAGGAGAGATCAGGGCAAAGTAGTTGCAGCATTTGGTACTGGTGGGCGAAGCAAAAAAATCGCAGCAAGGCTGGCCCCATTTTCAGAAAATCTTTTCTGCTACATTTTGATTGAGGGACCACTTGTGAGGCCATAATATGGCCCTGCTCAATTTGTCTGCAATCACGTTGGATTTCCCTGGGATGGGCGTTACAATCCAAAAATGGTTGGAGGATGTTGCCCACTTCCAAACCCTTAGAGCTGCTCAACAAAGGGGGCAAGATCTGAACTCTCCTTGTTTGCTGATATACCAGACTACTGACTGACTGAACTGCTATTGTTCTTAGATAGAGAGGGCTCTGAAATGCTTACACCACAAACAGCACTGCCCTCCTCTATAGGATGTTTATGTGCAGGTGAGCTTTGTGTTCCTGCCAGCTGCCTTGGACCATCTTTCCCAGATAATGCACCCCGCCCTATCTGGGAATTATCCGTGGTCACAATGGCCTGGGGTGGAGGAGGGATGAAGGAACAGCCTTGAGAAACTGAGGGAGAGTGAATCCACCACTCTAGATTCCTTTTTGCAAGATTTGGTAATGAGGATCTTGTGCGACATTTGTAAATCCAGAATTGACCATTGTGTGGAAAGTAACCACTGAAGTATCTGCATATGTAGGCAAGCTACAGGAATAAGTACGATAGCTGCTGCCATTTTACCCACAACCTGTAACACTGGTTTTGCACTGGCTGAAGATGTCTTGATTAGCATTTTCACATGCAAGTGAAAATTGTGTACCCTGTCGTGAGGACGTATTGCTATCAGTGTGGTTGTATCTATCTCTGCTCCTATAAAATTTAAATTCCGAGATGGCTCTAGAGCAGATTTGTCGTAATTTATGGTAATGCTTAGAGAGGAGCAAAGTTGAAGTGTATAGTCTCTGGCTTGTAACAGGAGATGCCTGGTCGGGGCAGTTATGAGCCAGTCGTCCAGATATGGAAACACTTGGAATCCTCTGAGTCTCGAGAGACGCCACTAATGCCATGCACGTGAACACTCTGAGGGCTGCAATGAGACCAAAGGGTAGAGCTCAAAACTGGAAGTGACTGGCTCCTAGCCAGAAGTGCAAGCACCTTCTGGATCAGATTTCCATTCGAATGTGGTAGTACGCATCCTGAAGGTCTATAGAGCCCATGCAACTGTCTTTTTCCAGGAATGGAAGTACTGACTGTAGCATTACCATTCAGAACTTGGTTTGCTTTATAAATTTGTTTAGTTTGCTGAGATCCAATGTCGGTCTCCAGTCCCTTGTTTTCTTTGGCACTAAAGAATCTTGAGCAAGTTTTGGATCCTCTGTGGTCTGCGGGGGACTTCTTATAGGACTCTTTTTTTTTGTGCAACTTTTGAATTTCTGATGTTGCTTGTTCCTTTTGACTGGGTGGAATGTCTAAAACAGATTTGTTTACAGGAATGGGGAAAGTGAAGAGAATAATACAGCCCCTGGATATTACGTCCTGCACCCATTTGTCATTGGTTATGGTTTGCCAGGCTTCAAGATGCAGTGACAACAGCCCCCAAACTGCCTCCAGAGGCGAGCAGTTGGGCACTCCCTTCAGGAGCGCTGAAAGGGTCTGCCAAAGAAAGATTCTCTGCAGCCCTGATTCTGTGGGCCTCCTCTGCCGCGAGGGTGATGTCTTCCATTATTGTTCCCTTCTCTGCCCCTGGAGGGAACTTCCAAAGACCTCTGAGATTTTTTGAACTGCAAAATGGTCTGGTGGATGTGGAAAAATGCACTCCAACGGCAGACAACGTCTTACCCTCCTGTACACACTAGGTTAGCATTTCCTTTACCTTGGACCCAAAAAGAGATGAGCCATCAAAGGGAGCATTAACAAAGGAAAATTTAAAGGGCTACACTTACCATAAATGTAGATGTTCGAGTGTACTCACTGTTGCAGTCATCACCTGTGAGTTATCCCTGCTGTGGTAGTCTGCCGGCCCGAATACCAGAGTCAATGTTTTTCTGCATCGGCTGCTGTCGCTTGTTGACTGACGTCAAGTTTTCAGTGCTATAAAGCAAGGCAGCAGACACCATTACATCAGTTTTTCTTGCCCTAACCAGTCAGAAGCCCAAGGAAATATGGTAAAGTGGTCCTGGTGGCTAAAAGCGACCGTGAGAAGCTTATGTCCCCCTAAGGAAAGAGAATACAAGGGGAAAGGAGGGAGGGAAACCAGGACTACAACAGTGAATATACACGAACATCGACATGTATGCTAAGTGTACACAACTGTACTATGCTCTTCATGTTTCACTGTTGTAGTCATCACCTGTGGGAGGATTCCCAAAGCTGAGGAGAGGGGTAGAAGGATTAGTCAGACACCTAGGTATGGGTCAGCATGCCCTGCAGAACTGCAGAGGCAAACCCTGCCCTAGCCTTAGAGAAAAGAGGTAGGTGGTAATGCTTTGTAAAGGTATGGACAGAGGGCCAGGTGGCAGCTTTCAAGATGTCCCTGGTGGGAACTCCTCTGAGGAATGCTGCGGAAGTGGAAGCTGCCCTAATGGAATGGGTACGAATAGACTTAGGTGGTGGTTTCCCATGCAATCTGTAGCAGAAATGGATACAGTGTGATATCCATTTGGAAATGGTTTGCTTGGAAATGGGCTTCCTCTCTGCCCCTGGGGTAAAGCTGACAAGAAGCTGGTCTGTTTTCCTGAAGGGTTTAGTACGGTTCAGGTAGTATCTGAGCTGTCTGTACACATCTAGTAAGTGCAGAATTCTTTCCCCCCTTGTTTTGAGGGTTAGGAAAGAAGGTGGGTAGATGTATGGCCTGGTTGAGAGTCACATTAGATACCACCTTGGGCATAAAGGAGGGGTTAGTTCTCAGGGAGATCCTGTCTGCATGGAAAATGATGAAGGGCTCAATGCCCATCACTGCCTGAAGTCCTGATACCCTTCTGGCTGAGGTGACAGCTAGTAGGAAAGCAGTCTTCCAGGACAGGCATCTCAGTTCTGCTGAAACAGCAGGTATGGAGGGTGGTAAGGTTAGTTCTTCCAAAACATAATTCAAATCCCAGACTGGCATGGTTTGCCTTCTGGGAGGTCTGATATTAGAAGCCCCTCTGAGGAACTGTTTAATCAAAGGATGAGAGAACAGGGGCTGATCTAAATGAGCTGAAATGGTTGAGGTATGGATTTTAATACAAAAGAAGGAAAGGCCACTATTGAGCAACTCTACTAGTTAGTCCAGGAAAAGAGGGATGTAAGGTTGTTAGGAAATGCCCCCTCTGGACTGGCTCCAGAAGCAGAATCTTTTCCATTTCCCTGCATAAGATTTTCTGGTGTAGGGCCTTCTGGCCTCTGTGATTATGTCTAGGACCTGTTTGTGTAACAGGGGCCCCCCTTGTTTGCTTTTAGAGTATTAGCCATGCAGACAGTTTGAGAGTCTGCAAGTCTGGGTGCAGCAATTCTCCCCCCCCCCACCTGAGCCAAGAGGTCTGAGTTCAGGGGAAGCTGCCCAAGAGGCTGTAATGTTAGGCTGTGCAGTAAGGGGTACCAATGCTGTCTGGGCCAATCTGGAGCAATGAGGATGGCCTTTGGTCTCTCCTCCCTTATCTTGATCAGTACCTTTGGGAATAAGAGGCAGAGGAGGGGATGCACACACAAACAAGGAGTTCCAGGGAAAGGTTAAGGCATTCACATTCCACGCTAGGTGGTGCTGCTCCCTGGTACAGAATTTTTTAAGTTGGTGGCTGAGGTGCAAAGCAAAGAGATCCACCTCTGGAGTTCCCCACTCCTGAGTGACTTGCAAAAAATTTTTCTGTGGAGCTGCCATTCGTGAGGCTCCAGTAAGTTTCTACTTAAGTGGTCTGCCAGGGTGGTGGTGTTCCCTGGTAGGTATTGGGCTATTATGTGTAATCTCATGAAGGAGGCTGTCAGGCAAAGGCTCATGGCTAACCTGCACAGAGGGTAAGATTGGGTCCCTCCCCGTTTGTTGATGTAACACATTATTGTGGTGTTGTCTGTTTTGATAAGGAGAACCCCTGGCCTGAGATGAGGTTTGAAGGATGTCAGAGCCTTTTGTACTGCCATCATTTCCTTCTTGTTGATGTGTAAGGGAAGGTGCTGGGCATCCCAAATACCTTGGGTGCACCTGCCTGCTAGGTGAGCGCCCCAAGCAATGTCTGAGGCATCGGTGGTGATGGTCTGCCCGGTAGGGCGGAGGATGAATGGAAGAATCTTGTTCTTGGCACAGGCCCCTGCCCACCAGAGAAACTTGGCCCTTATACAGGGGATCAGAGGGAGAGAGGTTTCTAGAGGCCGAGAGTGCTGACACCAAAGGTTCTTTAGATACCACTGAAGTTTCCTCATGTGAAGCCTGGTCAGAGAAATTAGAAGGATGCAAGATGCCATGTACCCCAAGGCTTGCAGGAACTTCCTCGCAGTGAGGTGACTTCTGGAAGCCAGCTGCGTAAAGTAGAGAGGCAAGAAGCTCTGCTTTTCTGGGGATAGGAAGGCCATTTGGGATGCTGTGTGTAGCAGTGCTCCCCAGATAATTATCTTCCTGGAGGGTGTTTGCTTTGATTTCTTCTCGTTGATGGTGAACCCTAAGGAAGTTAGGAGCATTTTGACAAAGACGAGGTCCTGGAGCAGCTTTTCTTTGCACTCTGCCTGAATGAGGCAGTTGTCCGGATAAGGGTAAATCTGTATATTTCTCTGTCTGCAAAACGCTATAACCGGGGCTAAGCATTTGCTGAATATCCTGGGAGCAGGAGATAAGCCAAAGGGTAGCGCTGAGAACTGAAAGTGTTGTGAACCTGCTCTGGAGCGCAGGAATTTCCTGCGGGATTCTCTTATGGGGATATGGAGGGAGGCATCTAAGTCTAGGTTCACTAACCAGGCATTTTTTGTCATACGAGGCAGCAGCTGCTGCAAAGTTAGCATTTTTAATTTGGGGACCACCAGGGAAGGTGTTCAGAATGGATAAATCCAGGATGGGGTGCCAAGCGCCCTCTTTTCTGGGAACAAGGAATTGTCTGGAATAAAAGCCTTTGCCTGTTTGATCTGAGGGGACAGGTTCTACTGCCTCCTGGGATATGAGAGTTTGGACCTGTTTCGATGCCTCTGCCCACTGATTTGGAGGTAAGACTGGGTACCCTGTTGGAATTGGGAGTTCATTGAAAGAGAATTTGTATCCATGAAAAATGATCTTTAAGACCTATTGGTCCTTTGTTACAGAAAGCCAATTTTCTTTGCAGAGGGAGACCTTCCTCCTAGCTTTTGGTGAGTGAAAGGAGGGCAGAGGGGGGAGAGGGAGTCATTGAGAGTTTTTGGCACAGAAGAATGGCTTAGAACTCCCTGCCTTTGTGGCGGAAGTCGTCCACCGTTCCCTTCTCTGTTGTCCCTGGGATAGGGGCCTGGATGGTCTGTCCCTGCGGTGCTTACCTTGCCCCTGTCTGCTAGGTGCAGGAAAGGACCAGTGCTTAGAGGAAAAATTTCTGCTGAACCTAGGAGGTTGAACCTGAAAGAAATCTTTTACTTTCTGCATAGATTTTGCTTAGTCTTCCATCTTTTTAAGCACCTCGTCTGCTTTTACTCCAAAGAAGTGGTCCTTACCCAAGGGTGCATCAATTAATTTAGATTTGACATGATCAGGGAGAGGTTGTTCCTTCAACCACGCACGTCTCCTAATGACAGATCCTGACACTACTGCCCTGCTTGAGGCTTCAAGGGTGTCATATTCACAGTCTGAGTGTTTGGCCACTTGACAAGTAGAGTGCAGTAAACCTGCTAACTCTTTCGAATTGGCACAGTCAGGAAAGGTTGAAATCTTTTGCTTTAACAGTTCTAAAGTGTGTTGTTGATATTTTAATATATGAAACTGACAGTTGAGTGCTCTGATAGCTAAGGTTGCAGAGGTGTATACTTTTTTTACCCCATCTGTCCAGAGCTCTGGAATCCGTCAGAAGGAATAAGATTCTTTGCAGAACTAGCAGTAGCTCCTTTAGGTCCCTGTGTAATGGACCTCCGGGTCTGCAGCAGGATTTCTGTACAGGTATTTGTGAGAATCCGGTACTCTGCAACTCTGTCAGGCTTACTGGGAGCAGGTAGGAGGGCATCAGGGGCTAAGCTAGATTCATGAAAAACATCATCCACCACTTCTAAGATAGGGGGATGGCCAGGGGTCTGTACTGGGACAGGTCTAGAAACTCTTAGTCTTTTCTTAGACTGAGGGAAGTCATGAGATTCCCAGTGGAAATGTTCCCTGAGGGTGTGAAGGGTTTCCCCAAAGGAAAGGTCTTCTGGTGGGGAGGCAGAATGAATAGATTCCTCTGCACCTGAATCCTCATAAGCAGTCAGAGGCTGTTGCTCCCCTTCAAAATCTAAATAATCAGATTCCTCAGAATTCTGTTCTGTTATTATTTCAGGAGAAGGGTGTCTTTGCCTTCTAGAAGCTGTGGCCTGACTACCCCTGATAAGGGAGATGAGATCCTCTGCCATTTTAAGCAATTGGGCTTGGAGTGGTGGAGCAAGAGTAAGATGGTGGCTAGAGGTAGATTTTCTAGGAGTGGCCTGGCTTCTAGACCTAAGAGTATCCATCGGTCTGACAGAAATGGTAGTCAGATGAGAAGACGTTTTTTGTCAAGAATATGTAGTGCGAAAGGTCTCCGCAGAAGCTGGCGCCTGAGTCGCAGTTCCGGACCCAATTGAGGCAGAGACGACCAAAGGCTCGGAAGACTAAGATGATTTCTGCGGCAATACCGGACTCCGAAAGGGTCTCAGAGGAGGCCTGCATAGATATCGAATCGGGCATTAGAGGCTGTGAAAGCGCCTCACTGAATTCTGGAGAATTGATGATCTGCTTAGCGGTAGCGTCATCAGAAGGCTTAGCCTCGAGTGGTCTGTCACTATCTTTATCTCTACGTTTTTCCGGTATGTCTATGGATTGTTGGCTGACTGACACCATTTCGGAATGCGAAGACAGAAGATGAAAATACCTGTCTGCAACAACAGCTCTACAACGAATGGTTCTCCACGTTAAAGTTTAATTGTAACATTTGTAATTTTTACGTTGTACCATCCTTACACAATTGGAATGATTACTTTCTATGTAATTTTTTAACCTGTTGCATTTGAATGTATATCACTGTACCTCTAAGGCCCTGAAGTTATTACCATATCTACAATACATTTTCTCTATCATACTGTATTCAACTGACTAGCTAGCTCTATTTTCAGCTAGATTATGTCTACTCATAGTATGTTTGTATTTTTAATTTTTTATATCTGTTACTGTTTGCATTTTATACCTGTTATTGTTTGCATTTTTTTATCTGGAGCTTTTTCTCCCTGGGTCTCCGCTAAAAATGGGCTTTCAACCCAGTCATACACTACCAGGTTAACAAAAATAAATAAATAAAGAAGGCACAGAACCGGCAAACGGGGGACGTCGTAGACTGGGCCTAAAAAAAGTGACACAGTATGAATGGAAGTCTCAGTGTGGGATCTGCTTTCCACAGGCAAGGCAATACATTTTTTCAGACATAGGTTAGTGCAAGAAAAAAGGATTCCCAACAGGGTACTTAGGTTTAGATGTTTTCAGCTGTAATTCAAACTCTGGTAGAGACTGACCAGCACACTTGCGAACTGGTTCTGCTATGGGCTCCACGGAAAGAAAGACTGATGTAATGGCGCTGGCTGTCTTGCTTTCTAGCACTGACATCAGTCAACAAGCAACAGCAGCCGATGCAGAAAAACATTGCCTCTGGTATTCGGGGTGGCAGAGGGCTACCGCAGCAGGGATAACCCACAAGTGATGACTGCAACAGTGAAACGAAGAACATCTGGTCTTGGAAAGTTCCTTTTTCATGGCAGCCACCACCACGGCATCTAGTGCTACACCTTTGGTAAGGAAGGCTTGGTCTTTAGGGGCTGTAATGTATTTGTCTGGCCTCCTAGGAATGTGGTCTATGGAGTCTGGGGTCTCCCAGGCCTTCCAAGAGATTAAATAAGTTAATTGGAAGGTGGTGTCACCCACAAGGTTGAAGGGCGATATCATACGGGCTTCAGGTATATTGACTCCTCGGCCAAAAGGGAGGATGACTGCCAGTCACCTCTCGTGTCAGAATTTCCAAGATGTCTCCAAAGGAGACAGCCTCAGGAGGTGACCGTGGGAACCCTTCTGCTTCATTGAGGTTGACATCCAAAGTGACAGACTCCTCTGTGAAGTCCAGATGCTACCTCTTGCATGATCTCTTCCAAGGGACTTCCTCAGTGGGATATTCTGGGGAACATCCTGAGGCCTTGTATCCCCTTTGGTCCTACGGATGGAGGTGATGAGGTAAAGACACCAGCGTCATCAAGAGAGGAAGCTTGGAAGGAGGCTGTGCCTGAGACTGAAGAGCAGTAATCACCTTCCTCATAACTTCGAAGGCAGACCGTTCCTGCTCCGATGAACTCCCTGGACCCGACAACACAGATGTCGGGGCCGAAACAGACCTCAGTGCAAGAGAATGAAGCTCCAAACCAGAGGTGAGAGCCGAAACCACCTGCGCCAAGGACCCCAGAGACAGAGTTGGATCAGAGGAGATCTCAACCAGCTCAGAGAACCCCACTGGTGAGCGTCGGATCCGAGAGGTCTCCCACTGCAACTCTGTGGAGATGCTTGAGGAGGACATCAGGTCCAAGGAACTAACAGGTCCTGGACCTGATACAAACACCAGCTGGATGTTGGAGTCTTCCAGCTCCCATGCTGAAAGATGGATCAGGAGGATATGTAGGTGCCACAGGGGAAGGATGAGTCTGAGCAGACTCCTTTGAGTTCAGATCCAAAAGAAGCTTGGCCAAGGCAGGTGTCGAAAAGTCTCTGCACCACCCTAGCCACATCTTCATCTAAGAGGCTCCTAGCAGACCTTGTGGACAACATTGGGGATCTGGACCTGGTAAGGGAGGGTTGATGGGAACCAGGATGTAATGGGCTCCAAGGATGGATATCTGCTCTGAGAGAGGTACTTCATGGACAATGGGGTCTTTGGAGCCGATTCCGTGGATGATTTTGGATCCAAAGCCTTTGACTGATCTGAGGAAGTTCCTGGATCCATAGAAACCATCGGCTCTGTAGATGCTGTCGGAGCGGACACTTTTGGTTGCTTGGCTCTCAACTCCAATAAAGCTTTCAGAGGCGGAGAAGGCGCTTCCTTGACCTCTCAGACTTGTCTGATTTAGGAGAGGAAGGATTTGAAGAAGGAGCCTCACAGAAAGGGGTTTTAATTAACCCCTTCAAAATCAGTTTATTATTATTTATTTATTAACATTTGTTGACCGGGAGAGTCTGACTTGACACAGGTCCGTTTTCAGTGGAGGCCTGAGGAGAAAAGCTCCACATTAAGTATTACTTACATTACACAGTTAAAAACATCGCATTTAAAACATAGACATTAGTCCAGCTGAGGACGTAAGACAAGAATAAAACATAGATGTAAAATAGCTGTAGAACATAGTACAGTTTTAAAATATGGTGACATATACTAAACATGGTTACAAATGTAGTTGAGATTCATCAGTGAGAAATTGATACAATCTGTTTTTGAGGTACTTAACAGCCATTAGCAGTTGTTGCTACAAGAAGCTAGTACTATGTGGTAGGTAGCTGGGAACATGAGTAGCCAAGCTTACTAAGAGTAGGTTGTTGATAGGGGACTGAGAGAGGTAGTGGGTGGGTGGAGTGGATGGCATTAGAGGGGGGGGGGGGGTTGCAAGGGCATATCTAGCAAGTTTTTAAGTGCGATTTTAGTAAAGATTTGAAGTGGGTGCAAGAAGTTACAGAGGTAATTGAGGATGGGAGGGAGTTCCAGAGTTTGGCTATAGTGCAGGAGAATAATGCTTCTCAGGCAGAGTTATTGGCTCTTGTGACCTGTAGGAGGTTTTGTGCTGGATCTTAGTGGTCTCGTGGTTATGTAGGGTTGGAGTAGATTCTGGAGAAATGGGACTTTTAGTGTTGGTTTATTAGTTTGTGGGTGAGTGCGAGCTGGTACCATTGAAGGAGGTGGGGGAGCTCTAGCCAGCCCAGTTCTGCTAGTGAGAGACAGTGGTGAGTACAGTAGGAAGCCCCTGTGGGAATTTGGCGATTCTGTTGTAGCAGGTTTCGAGCTTATTTAGGTTGCATTGTCTAAGGTTAGTAAATATTGGAGAGGCGTAGAGATAAGATGAGAATTTGCTACCGAAATTTTAGCTGCTTTGGTAAGTAGTTGCTGATTTCTATATAATGCTCCTAGGTTTTTGTGCAATTTTTTTAATGGTCATGGAAATGTGAATGTCAAAGTTCAGTTTATTGTCTACTTCTACTCCTAGTAATTTGGTGTGTTCTGTAGGATGGATGGTGGTGTTGTCTTTTGCTGTGATGTTAAAGTGAGCAATGTCTAGGGTAAGTTTGGTGGGTTGGAAGATTAGTAAATTTGTTTTGTTTGGGTTGAGTATTAGGTGGGAATCGGATAACCAAGTTTCAATAGAGGAAAATGTTTCCTGTGTGACTTTTTGCAGTTCGGGTAGGGAGTGGGCTGTGCAGATGATGGTTGAGTCATTTGCGTACTGTATGAGTGTGCCATGTGTTGTGGCTGAGGCTAGATTATTGGTGAAAATAGAGAAGAGTACGGGTCCAGGATGGACCCTTGGGGAACCCCTATGGAGACTGGTAGTTATAGGTCATCCTGCCAAACAACTGCTTGTTGGCGGTCAGACATGTAACTCTGAAACCAGTTGATGACTGGTTGAGAGAAGGATAGGTTACTGAAAAGAGTTGTTGTTTGTGTGGGACCATGTCGAAAGCTTTAGAGAGGTCTAAGAAGGTAGCTGAGGAGAGATAACCTGCATATTTATTTTGTAGGATAGTGTCAGAGAAAGAGTGTAAGGCGGTGGTGGTGCTATGGTTAGGTCGGAATCCGTGTTGTGTGCTGGACAAGAGGTCGTTAGCAAGGAGGTGATCTGAGACTTGAGGATGAATGCATCTCTCTAGTATTTTGGAGAGTGGCAAGAGAATAGCTATGGGGCGGTAATTGGTTAGATCTGTGGAGGAGCCTCCATTGTGTATGGGAATTGTGTGAGAGACTTTCTACAATGTGGGAACATAACTTTCTGACAGAGATCTGTTAATCAAGAGTGATACCGGGTAGGCTAGAGCGTCAGCTGCAAGTTGAAGATATTCACTTGGGAGGTTGTCTGCTGCTAATCTGGTGGTTTTAAGTTTAGTTAACAGTTGTTTTATTTTGGAGAAACAGGACAGAAATAGAAGCTAGTGGGGAGATTGTTAGTTGTAGTTGATGGTGTGGGTTGATGGGGGGGGTTGTGTTGTCTAGCTAGTGATAATATAGTTTGTGTAAAGTGATTGTTGAAAGAGGTAGCAATATTTTCGAAGGAGTGAGTTAAGTTAGGAGTGGGTGTACTTACTTTATTTGGTGGAGGATGGAGTTTACTGAGGGCCAGAACTGTTTGGGGTTATTGTTGGGAGGAGGCAAGGGCAGACTGGTAGTATTGGATTTTGTCCTGTTTTATAAGCTTTTTGGTTCTATTGCATAGTTCTAGGAATTTTTGCCTAGTTGAGAGGTTTTTGGTTTTGCACCAGTTGTCCCAGGCTTTATCCCCATTTTTCATTTCAGACTTGGTGTTTTTTTTTTTGTAGCCATGGAGATGGTTGGGCTCTAGCTCGGGAACATCTTATGGGGGCGTGGTAATTACGGATGCTTAGGAATGTTTTATTAAAGTAGTCAACTGCGTCATCTAACTTGAGGTATTTTAGAGGTTGCCAGTTAGTGTCTTTTAGGGATGAGCTGAATGAGAGGGGGTTGAAGTTAGTTTTTTTTGCGTATTTGACGGTAGATGATGGGTTTCACTTTATAAAGGTGTTTTCTTAGTAGGAAGGTTGAGGAGTGATCACTGAGGCTGTCGGATAAGCAGCCTGCTATATATGACTGGGGTCTCTTATTGACTAGTATCCAATCAAGGGTAGTGTGTTTGTTGGAGTTTTTATTTATCTTAGTAGGTGACTGGACTAGTTGGGTGAAGCCATGACTGTTTACATAATGGGTTGGGTGGTTGCTAGAACAGGATTGCCAGTCAGTGTACAAGTCTCCTAGAATTAAAGCTTCTTGGGGAAGGTGGTGGGTAGTCCAGCAGAGGAGGTTTTCAAGTGGAGGGATGTTTTGGCCAGGTGGGAAGTAGCAACCTATTATGTTTAGGGTTTTATTTTAGTTTATTTTAAGGTTGGTATATATTATTTCTTCCTTACCTATTTGGGGAGCTGCTAACTTTAAGATCTGGCTATCTAGATGCTGTTTAAATATTATAGCTATACCACCTCCTTTTTTGTTTAGTCGGTCTATTCTTAGTATATTGTAACCGGTAGGGAGGATTTGCTCATTAGTAATGTGTGGTTTTAACCATGTTTCTGTAAGGATCACTACATCAGGGGAGTAGAAGTCTATGGTGGCATGGAACTCATGCATCTTGTTGCATATATTTCTAATATTTCGGCTTATCATAAGGAGGTCGGTTGGCTTTCTATTGGCTGTGATTTGGGAGAAGATGTGGTTGTAGTCTGATTATGAGGGGAGGGGTTGGAGATTGAGGGGCCAGGATTGGGATGGATGTCTCCACTGAGTGCTAGATTGGATATGGATGAGATCATTAGTTTTATCAATTTCTGTATATGCTTGGTTATCAGGGAAGTTTTTTGATTGTGTTCTGTGTCTAATACGTATGGTGGTAGGGTTATGTTAAGTCGCGGGGTTGTTTTTAGTTTAGGTATTGTGGTCTGTAGTCTACATAGAGGGTGTATCGGGAAGGTTGTTGACCTGATGGGAGTAGTAGTAGAGTAGAGGTGGGATAGGAGTAGTGGTGTGTGTGGCTGTACAGTGGTAGTGGCTGAGTGCGGGAATGGTGGAGGTCATGCTGCATAAGCACCCTTTGATTAAAGGCGTGTCATATGGAACAAGATTCCTGTAAATGAAGAGGCCCCAAACAGCATACACACATGTGCAATTCACTGAGGGGCATCTTCTTTGCTGCATTTCTCGCATTTCTTAAATACTAATGGCTTGCCTTCCTTTTGGGATATATTGAAGGAAGCCTGAAGAACAAACCAGAGAAAATCCGCAAATAAGGGAAAGAAAGAACGATCTATACATTTTTTTTTTTTAAACTACAGAAAGACTTCCCATGCTTTGGAACAAGATCCCAATCTACATTAGGCAAGGCTCCTCGCTAACGCTCTTCAAAAGAAGCCTTGACGAGTGGATGGGAAACCAAGTTTACCTCTGGGATCACTTCGGTGGCTCTGCTGGACAGAGGCACAGGGAATTAATTTAAAGGGGTGGTGAAAACCAGCACATTCTGGCTAGGCTTATAAATGCCTTCGGGCAGATAGCCTAGTACCTACCTATGAACCTAAGAGAAAGGGAAGGGAAAGTCCTCTAACTTAAACGGATTTTGTGGGGGAGGGGGAGATGGCCTCTAAAGTACAGTTTTGTACCTACCATAAATGTAGATGTACGATAGGTGTGCATCTGCAGTCATAACATATGGGTTGTCCTGCCTCAGGCAGCCCTTCGGTCGGCCGGATGCCAAAGTCTGGGTCTGGCCTCGGCTGATGTCGCACTTTCCCCGACGTCAGAGCTTCTGGGGTATAAAGGCATCAGCCGACGCCATTTTCCTCAGTTTTTCTTGCCCCAGATGCCAGGTGCCCTCTAGGAAGGCTAAATTTGGATAAATGCTGAAAAGTTCCAACCATTTGCAAATTATATACATGTATACACAAACAAATACACCATAATAGATTCCCCCAGCTAGCTGAAAGAGGGGTAAGCACCCTAGGAATACCACAGAGGGGAAGGAGGGTGGGTAATCCTGACTGTAGATCTACAATCGGACATCTACATTTATGGTAGGTACAAAACTGTACTATGTCCTTCAAGGATGCATCTGCAGTCATAACATATGGGTAGAATACCATAGCCAATCTGGGGGAGGGGGAACTAAGAGAAGGATGGTGTAGTTAAGATCCCCTGCAGAACTGCAGTTGCAAACCCTGCTCGGGATCTGGAATATAAAGGTAGATTGTAATGCTTGGCAAATGTATGCACGGAGCTCCAAGTAGCAGCTTCTAAAATGTCCTTGGTAGCCACCCCCCATAGGAAAGCTGTAGTGGTGGCTGTGGCCCTTGTGGAGTGAGGCCTGATATTTTCAGGAACTGTCTTTCCATGAAAGGAGTAACAAAAGCGAATGCAATTTCCTATCCATTTTGAAATTGTCTGTTTGGAAATTGCTCTTCCTTGCACCCCTGTTGCATATGCTACAAAAAGTTGGTCAGTTTTTCTGCTAGTTTTTGTTCTGTCCAAATAGTAGCGTAGTTGTCTGTGTATATCCAAGGTGTGCAAATGTTTTCCCCCTTTGTTCTGTGGGTTAGGGAAGAACGTTGGCAAGTGAATAGCTTGGTTCAAGGATACCCTAGATACCACCTTTGGCATGAAAGTAGGAATGGTTCTTAGTGACACTCTATCCTGGTGAAAAATAAGAAAAAGGTTGCACTGCCATTAATGCCTGTAACTCAGATACTCTTCTTGCTGAAGTGATTGCCAGAAGGAAAGCAGTTTTCCACGATAGGAACTGTAGGTATGCTGATGCTACTGGTTCAAAGGGAGGCAGAGTCAGTTTTTCCAGCACAAAATTGAGATCCCATGCAGGTAGAGGGGGTCTTCTTGGAGGTTTAACATTTTTGATCCCTCTCAAAAATTGCCTGAGAAGAGGGTGTGAGAAGATAGGTGGATCCATATTGTATTCTGCTGAAATTGCTGAAGCATGAATCTTAATGGAAGAATAAGACAGGCCATTGTGGAACAATTCTGCTAAGTATTCAAGAATGTGTGCTATGTTTGCCACTGTGACATCTGTGCCCTTTGATGTGCTCCAAATAAGATATCTCTTCCATTTAGCTGAGTATGTCTTCCTTGTGGAAGGTCTGCGAGCCTCCAGGATAATGTCCTTCACCCTCTGAGATAAAACAGTTTGGTTGGCTTTTAAGGAATTTTCCAGGCAGTTAGCTGTAATGTTTTCTAGTTGGGATGCAGGGTTTTGAAATTGTTCTGCGTTAGAAGAAGAGGCCATTGAGGAAGAGGCCATGAGTTTGCCTGAGACATGCTTCTCAATAGTGGGTACCAGTGTTGTCTTGGCCAGTCCGGAGCTATTAGTATCGCTTTTGGGTGTTCCTCCCTGATCTTCAGTAGAACCTTGTACATCAATGGGAGAGGTGGAAAGGCATAGACTGTTAGCGCATTCCAGCTGAAAGAGAGAGAGTCCACCCTCCATGCTCGTGGGTGGTACGTCCTTGAGCAGAATGTCTTCAGTTGGTGGTTGAGTGGGGAGGCGAACAGATCTATCTCTGGCATTCCCCATGTCTTTGTTATAAGTTTGAAGATGTCTGGGTGCAGCATCCATCCGTGTGCATCCATGGTAGTTCTGCTTAAGCTGTCTGCTAGTGTGTTTTCTTTTCCTGGTACGAATTTGGCCTGCAGCTGGATATTGAGATTCAGGCATAGGTTCCACAGATTCATAGCCATCCGGCATAGAGGGTAGGAATGTGTGCCCCCCTGTTTGTTTATGTACCACATGACCGTGGTGTTGTCTGTCCTTATTAACAGATGTCCTTGTTGGAGGAAGGGTCTGAATGCCTCGATTGCATGCCTCACTGCCAGCATTTCCTTTTGGTTTATGTGCATGCTTAGCTGCCCTTGAGGCCATAGGCCTTGGATCGTTATCCTCCATGTGTGCTCCCCATCCTCGGTCTGAGGCGTCCGTGGTGATGGCTTGCCTTGTTTTTGGTTTGTTGAAAGGCAACCCTCTGTTGGACTGGCAGGCCTGAGCCCACCATAGGAATTCCTTTTGAAGGCATGGAATGATTGGTATCATGGTTTCTAGACTGTGACTGTGTTGAGACCATACATTCCTCAGGTACCATTGTAATTTCCTCATATGCAACCTGGCATGTGGGATTAAAATTATGCAGGATGCCATGTAACCCAGGGCCTGCAGGACTTTCCTTGCAGTAAGCTGAGTTTGTCTTGTCAGCATCATGAAGTAATCTGGAAGTTGCTTTTGTTTTTCTTCTGTGAGAAAAGCCATCTGGGTGATTGTGTCCAGATCCACACCCAAAAAGGTTATCCTTTGGGATGGTACTAGTCTTGACTTTTGGATGTTGACTGTGTATCCCAAGGTCTGTAGCAGGCGTATGGCATAGGCCAAGTCCTTTAACAATTTTTTCTTGTTGTCCGCTTGTATTAGGCAGTCATCCAGGTATGGATAAATTTTTATTCCCTGAAGTCTGCAGTGTGCAATTACTGATGCCAGGCATTTCGTGAATACTCTGGGCACAGTAGATAAGCCAAAGGGCAATGCTGAGAATTGATAATGCTCTGATCCTGCAAGAAATCTGAGGTGCCTTCTGCAATCTGGTCGGACAGGGACATGCAGGTATGCCTCCTTGAGATCTAGAGTCACCAGCCAAGACTCCTTGCCCAACATGGGAAGAAGTTGCTGTAGGGTCAGCATTTTGAATTTTGGCACAATGAGGTAAGTGTTCAGTGCGGACAGGTCGAGTATAGGCCTCCATTGGCTTTCTTTTCTTGGCACAAGGAATAGTCTGGAGTAAAATCCTTGGCCTTGTTCTGTAGATGGTACCCTTTCTATAGCTTTCATCTGAAGTAATTTGCTGATTTATCTTAAAGCCTCTGCCTTCTGGTTTGGTGGAAGGTTTGGCATTCCGCCTCTTTTTGGCAAAGTATGGAAATGAAACCTGTATCCTTTTGTCTATTATTTGCAATGTCCATGTATCCTTTGTAATGCAATGCCAGTTTTTCGAGAATAAAGCCAGCTTTCCGCCCAAGGGTGCTTCCAGTTGATCCCTGGTAGGCGGAATTAGAGTCAAGTCATTGTGTCTGTCCTGTAGTAGTTGTAGCTGTTGCACTACTCCTCTGGTTGGCAGGCTGCCACTGACGGCCTCTGTAGGGGCCCTTGGATTGACCTCTGCCTCTAGGGCGTCTGTTTCTGCCTCTCTGTGGTCTGGAGGAATCTGGAAAGGACCAATTCTTTGTAGGCCAGTTTCTACTGAACCTCGGAGGTTGAACTTGCAGGAAATCTTTAACTGTTTGCACAGATTTTGCTTTTTCTTCAACCTTCTTTAGAATCTCCTGTGCAGGGGAGCCAAATAAATGCTGTTTCTCCATTGGAGCATCGAGGAGTTTAGCCTTGACCTGGTCTGGCAAAGATTGCTCCTTCAGTCAGGCATGCCTACGAATTACTGCCCCAGTCATAGCTGATCTAAATGAAGCCTCCAGTGCATCATAGCCACATTTTAAGAAATGATTACTGACCTGTTGTGAGTTGTGTACCAAATCCTGAAGGGATTTACGGTCTAAGGGGTCAGGTGAAGAAAGTTTCTTATTTAGCTGATCTAACAAAAATTCTTGGTACTGTATCATATGGAATTGACAGTTTAATGCCCTGGCAGAAAGAGTAGCAGATGTGTAAACCTTTTTTCCCCCATCTCTCTAATGCTCTAGACTCTCTTTCAGAGGGTAGGGGATTTTTGGCAGTAGTGGCTGCAACCCCTTTAGGGCCCTGAGAAATAGTTTCTGGGTCTGCAGCATGGGCTTTATACAGGTGGAAGTGAGAATCCGGGACCCTGTAATATCTGTCAGGTTTGGCGGGGGCCGGAGGAAGAGAATCAGGTGCAGCACTGACATCATTGTACACATCATCAATTACAGTTAGAACCGGAGGTATAGCTATGGGCCTATGCTGGGGCAAATGCAGAAAGGTCCTTAATCTTTTTCTAGAATCAGAGAAATCCTGACCCTGCCATTGAAAGTGTTCTCTCATGGAGTGTAAAGTCTCCCCAAAGGAAAATTCTTCAGGGGGGGAGGCTGAAGGGATAGATTCTTCTGCATCTGAATCCTCATAAGGCGAGTAGGCCCCTTCTTGATGGTCTGACAAATCAGATCCATCCGTGGAGTAATCTGAGGAGTGAGGTTCAGAGGGGTCAGTCCTGGGCCTTTTGTCTGGAGGAGGTTGGGAGGCCCTATCTGGGTGAGGTTGGGAACCCCTAATTAAGGAGATAAGGTCCTCAGCAAGACTGAGGATTTGAGAAGTAGAGGAAGGCCTCTGGGATGTAGATTTGGCAGGCATAGCTTTTGAAAGTTTGGCAGCTCTAGCCCTGGAGAAGGCCTTAATAGACATATTAGCCTAGCTGCCCCACATGCAGGAGTAGAAATGTCCAAAGGTATGGTGTCGGACAAATCCTGAACACTAGCTTCGGTAGGGAGTTCTGAAGCCGACTCAGCCGGGGCCTCTCTGGCCTCGGTGGTCGGAGGTATGGTGTCGGTAGTGGGAATAGCCGTGGACTCGGTTTCAGCCGAAACCGAGACACTCGCGGTAGGCCTAGCCGTGGTTTCAGCCGAAACCGCGGGCTGCGAGTGTCGGTCCTTTTCCTTGCATTTTTTGACCATATGTGTAGTCGGAGTCTCCGACGGCATTTTATAAGCAAAATCGGTACCAAAAAACTCCTCTGCAAACTCCGACCGACGTCTAAGAGTCCGTCGGTTGAAGGAGGCACAGGCTAAACAAGCTGATACGTCGTGGTCTGGGCCTAAGCAAGGAAGGCAGTAAGAGTGGAAATCCTTATGAGGTATTTGTTTCCCACAGGTTAAACAATTATTTACTTTGTCTGACATCGGCTGAGGCAAGAAAGAGTCCCCAACGGGGTACTTAGCTTTTTTCGAAGTCTTCGGTAGCTGAAATCTCTGGATCTGACCAACCGGCACTTGCGAACAGCTTCTGCTTCGGGCACCGCGCGGCAAGAAAGACTGAGGAAAATGGCGTCGGCTGATGCCTTTATACCCCAGAAGCTCTGACGTCGGGGAAAGTGCGACATCAGCCGAGGCCAGACCCAGACTTTGGAATCCGGCCGACCGAAGGGCTGCCTGAGGCAGGACAACCCATATGTTATGACTGCAGATGCATCCTTGAAGGACATCTTAAACAGACTTTTGTTTAACTGCTCTCAAATGAAAATCAAGCGGTAACCAGAAGGGAAAGGAAAGGGTTTAGTCCTTAATAAATAGAAAAACCACTAAGAGACAGAAAGGAGGAAGAGAACACCATCTATCTAAAAAAATGGGTGTGGGTAAGGAGTTAGACATTCTTAACTAAAAACGGATGCTAACGGGGGGATTACTAACTAGGGAACTACCACAAAGACTACACAGAGAAAAAAGACCGGGACAATAAGGAAATTAGTAATTAGATAAATGTATAAAGCTATAAAAATAGAAACACTTAGCCCAAAGCTTGCTTGAAGAACTTCTTCACAGCACAGCAAATGAGATCTGGGGATGTAAGGGAACTGCATTAAGGGTAGGGAAGGAGGTCCACAAGCTTTGCTAAAGTCCTTGAGCTTTAGTAAAGGCCGAGACAGATCCCACGCATCAGATCCAACCCATCGGTGAGAATAAAGGCGAGAGTGACAACACATTACATTCTTTTGCATTGAGTCATGACTTTGCGGCACCAATCACTTGTTTGTGCAAGACTCTCTTGTAGGATGTGGACATCATTTGGAGAGTCTATGACCACGCCCAGTTTGTAGTCATCAGCAAACTTTGTCAGCCACAGACTTTTAGTTTTTGCTTGTACTTCAGATAAATAGATTGCAAACAGCAGAGGTCCCAAGACTGATTCCTGTGGAACACCACTGGTTACAGGTCTGCTGTTGGAGGAGGATTCCTCTATTTTGACTTTATGTGTTCTATGAGTGAGCCAGTCATACTTTTCAACCTCTTAGAGCAAGAAATCTGGAAAAAGCCATAAATAAAAGTGGGACAAAGGCCTAAAAATAGGGACAATTTTTCAAATACTGCTGTTACAGTCTTGGAAAGTTGCTAGAATAACTGATTTTGCATTATCATGAATTTTCTGATGGGTATGAAGTCAGACTCAAATGTGTTCTCACTTTTTTTTTTTTTTTTAACTTCAATCTTTAATAATTTGCCACTAATTTGCCAGAAAGACCACAATTTTAGGAAAAAAACTGACCAAAAATATGAGACAAAAATAAAGAATTTATGTACTCACCATAACGTTCCATCTGAGTAGTTTGTACTTCATTTGTCTTCAACCTTTGGGGGCATTCGGATCCGGATCAGATCCAAGACGGCCGAATCACCAGCATCTGATCCGAACTCCAAGCTCCTTCCCTACTCATAATGCCCTTCCATCTCCTTCCTTCTCTCAGACCGAGTTTACTGAATCAGAAAACATAAGCCCGACCCAAATAACCTTACCACTAAAGATTCACAAAATCTAAACCAAATATAACCAGGAAAGCCACTAGTGTGCACCTCTCCCATATATCAAAATAGGACAATAGTGACAAGGTCAAGGGGAAGGAGGGAGGGATGACGGAAGACAAATGAAGTACAATTACTCAGATGGAACGTTATGGTGAGTACATAACTTCTTTATCTGAAGTAGTTTACTTCATTTGATCTTCAACTTTTGAGACAGTCCCCAGCTACCAACATCTGGGTGGCCCTCATGGAAGGCTATTTCAGAGCACTGCGGAGCCAAATGACACCCTACTCCTGGATACAATGTCCAGTTTATAATGGGATATGAAGGTATGAGATGAGGACCAAGTAACTGCAGAACAAATGTAATCCAGTGACACTTTCGACCAGAAAGCCGCTGAAGATGCTATAGATCTAGTGGAATGGGCTTTGATCATACCTGGAGGGAAAAATGCCTTTATCAAATATGCCTGGCTGATACACTGGGAAATCCATCTAGCAATGGTGACTTTGGAAACTGGTTTGCCTAAAAATGGTTTGGAATAAGACACAGTTGGTCTGGTTTACAGAAAGACTTCGTTCTGTTTAAATAAAACCTCAGTTGCCTATGTACATGCTAATAAATGTATTCACCCTTTTTTTTGGAAATTTGGGAAGAAAACTGGAAGATTGATAGTTTGATTAATATTGTTTTTGGAAGCCACTTTTGGGTGAAAGGAAGGGGTAGTGTGCAGGGAAACACTGTCCTTATGAAAAAACATATATGGAACTTTAATGGACAAGGCTTGAAGTTCCGATACCCTCCTGGCTGAAGTGATGGCCACCAAACAGGCAGTTTTCAAAGAAAGAAATTGCAAATCTACTGTCGCTGCTGGTTCAAAAGGAGGGGAGACTAAAGCTTGTAGGACAAAGGTGAGGGCCCAATTAGGTGTTGGATCTTTCACTGGAGGTCGCAGCATAAAAGTTCCTTTAAGAAAAGTCTTACAAAGCCTAGACGAAGCTAAGGAAGCCATGTTTTCCCCCACATGGAAGATAGAGATGGCAGCCAGTCAAACTTTTACAGTAGAAGAACTAGCCCCCTGATGAAAGACACCAGACAGAAATTCCAGAATAGCTGGAACTGGAGCCATAAAGGGATCTATGTTCCGTTGAGAGGCACTAATAGAGAAGCTTTTCAATTTGCTACTGTATATCTTTCTAGTAGAAGATTTATGAGGCGCCACCAGAATGGTTTCATTGGAGAGGATAAACCGGGAGTCCTAATAATGGAACTGGGGCAGCCAAGCTGTAAGTTTCAGACTGTCCAGATCTGAGTGAGGAATCCCCGAGGGGTGAGAAATGAGATCTGGAACCAGATCCAAGATCCATGGTGGAACTACTAGGTGAGACCAAAGAGAGGGGAACCAGATTTAGCTAGGCCAGAATGGGGCAATGAGGATTACTGCGCTCCCCAGCCTGTGAGCTTTCTGAAGAAACTTCGGAATGAGAGGTAATGGAGGATAAGCATAAAGAAGACTGGAAGGCCAAGCATGAATCAGTATGTCTATGTGGATGTCACCCTGAGGGGGATTCAGAGTGAAGAACTCGCTGATTTCGCATTGGAAGGAGATGCAATGAGATCGCACAAGGCCAGCCCCCACTTGAGGAAGGTCTCTTCTGCTACTGAAGGATCCAGAGACAACTTGGAAGGGATCAGAATAGTCCTGCTGAGCCTGTTCTCTAAAATGTTGGGACAGTCCCGGAATGTGCGTTGCCACCAGAAAGCAGCTGGTGAAAACCATCCATTCCCAGACTTTCATTGGCTTCTCCACAAAGGGGATAAGATCCGGTTCTGCCCTGCTTGTTGATATACCAGACTACTGACATGTTGTCGGACTGGATGACAATAGTCCCTAGAGGAAAGATGGGCATGAAGGGCCTGCAACGCTAGAAGAATTGCCCTCATCTCTAGGATATTGATATGCAAATTGGTCTTGAACGGGGACCCAAGTTGCCTTGGACTGTCCTTCTTGAGCAATGTCCCCCCCACCCTAGCTGGGAGGCATTCGTGGTCACTGTGGTTGTGGGGAATGATGGAAGAAAGGGACATTCTTGGACAAGATCCGGGGAGAGAATCCACCAGAAGAGTGACTCTCTGCAAGCCCGTGATATGCGTATCGGATGAGACAAAGGTAAGACCAGAAGCGACCACTGAACCACCAACGTCCACTGGAATACTCTCATGTGAAGACACGCGAAGGGTAGGAGGTTGATGGTGGCTGCCATGGAAACAACAGCTTGTAAAACTGTAGCTGCTGAAGAGGTGGAGGATTGAAAAATGTAAGAGACATGAAGTTTCAGACTGTTTACCCTCTCTCTGGAATGAGATCGATTCTCATTTGTATAGTATCTAGTCGAGCTCCAATGAAGTCTAATCTCTAAACTGGGACCAGTGAAGATTTGCTGAGGTTGACTGTGATACCCAGTCTGTTTGCAAGAAGAATGAAGTAATCCCTGGCATGACATAGTAGATGCCTGGTACGGGCAGCAAGGAGCCAATCGTCCAGGTAGGGGTAAGACATGGATTCCCTGAATCCTCAGGTGGGCCGCTACCACCGCCATGACTTTGGTGAACACCCTGGGGGCTGTGGTGAAACCAAAGGTTTGAGCCTTGAACTGGTAATGATTGGCCCCCAGCTGGAAGTGAAGAAACCTGCGGGAGAGCCTGTTCATTTTCTGCCTGCAGGTAGGGCAGAATGGACTGGAGTGTGACCGTCTGGAACTTCTCCTTGGCTACTGACAGGTTCAGAACGGATAGATACAGAAATGGTCTTAGGTCCCGCGTTTTCTTTGGCACTAAAAAGAACCTGGAATAGATGCCCAATCCAGATTGATCTAGGAGGAGGGGGTTGGATGACTTTTCTATCTCCAGTGCTGCCTCCTCCCTCTGTGGGCGTGGAACATCCGGGAGGAATTTTGGTTTAGGAGGTGGGGCCAAAAATGGGATGGAATAACCTCTGGATATGATTTTTAACACCCAACGGTTTGTTGTAACGGACTCCCACTCTGTTGGGTGTAAAGAAAGATGGCCCCCGACTGCCTCCAGAGATGAGCAGTCGGGCAACCCCTCAGAGATATTGCACGGGTCTGTCTGAGAATGTTTCTCGAGACTCGAAGTTCTTCGGACCCCCTCTGCCTCTGGGTCAGCATCTGTCATAACCCCCCCCCCCCCAGTCTCTGAGGGAAGAGTCCTGAGTGTCCCGGGCGAACTGAGATTTCCAGAACCACATCTTTGCCCCTCGTTGATTCCTCGAGAAGGATCTCTGAGGGTCGGAGAAGCGGATCTTGATGGCAGACAGCATCTTCCCATCCTTCTCACTCTGGATTAGAGTCTCACGTACTGACTTCCCAAACAGGGATGAGGCATCATAGGGGGGCCATTGGGAAAGGAAGCCTTGAAGGGTTCTGAAAATTAACATAGCCAGAGCCAGGCATAGTGCCTCATGGCAACGCTGGACCCAGTCGCCCTGGCGGCACCTTCTGTGGCCTGGGACAGGAGAGACAGACTTATTCCTAGCCACTTTTAGAGTGGCCATGCACACGGAGAACATTTTCCTGCCCTCTGCCGACATGGGCTCTGGGTGAGACTCAGCGACTTCCTTGAATAAGTTCCACTGTAGTCGGATGACATGCGCCATGTAGTTCAGCACCCTTATGATTAAGGCTGCTAATGTATAGACTCGCTTCCCTAGACGGTCCATCGTCCGCAACTCCCGGTCAGGGAGCTCTTTCTTGGTGGTGGCTGCCAACACCATAGCATCTACTGGGGACCCCTTACTCCAGCTGGTTCTGTCCAGTGGGGGGCTAAGAATTTTGTCTGGCCTTTTTGGGATTGGCTCCACAGTGTCTGGTTCTTTCTATGCTCTAGAGGTGGTAAGGTCCACCAGTGGATCTTGCAGGGGGGACACCCAGGAGGTAGATGAGCCCATGATAAATGCCTCCAGGCTCGTCCGGGGTTAGTTTTTGGGTGGACCCCCCTCCCCTCTCATTGGCGTTGGAGTTCCATGATGTCTCCAAAGGAGACATCCTTGGGGGGGGGGTGACCTGGGGGAACCCTCCCTTCCTCCAAGTCAGTGTTGTCAGTGAGGGACTCCAAGTGACTCCTTTTACACTTTCATTTGTGAGGAACCTCCTCAGTGGGACTCTCTGGGGGGTGGGGATTCGCATGAGGCAAAGCAAGCATGGGCTATCCCTGAGATGACAGGAAGGTCGGCATCGTACCCAGAACTGAAGGAGTTGGGGCGGACTCCGAAGAGGAGACGGTCATGGGTCTCCACCCACTTGAGAGGACCCTCTCCACCACATCAAATGTCTAAGGAGAGCGGACACCCTGGGGAATAAGTAATGGAGCCGCTCCCCATGGATCCAATGGGAGTCAGAGCCAAGCCTAGAGGAGCTGAGATATCTAGGGGGAGGCTGCGCTCTGACATACTCGGAGCCAACAGAGCGCCCTCAGATCAGACACTGAGGCAACGGCAAGCTTGGATCCGACACACTCAAGGCAATGGCCTGCAGTACCATCAGCGCTGACCCCTCTGATCCTGAGAACTCTCGGATCCACAAACTCCAAAACCAAGGGTCGGATCAGAGAAGGAGCTATGGGGGTGAAAAAGGGCTGCAAGCTCCCTGCTCCGGAGAGAGAGGGGGCAGGCAAGACTCCCATCTGGATCTGGGTGCAGGTGAACTTTTGCATCATCTGGTCCATCTCTGACTCGCTCAAGTTGCGGGTGGAATGGGAGGAAGAAGCCACTGACACTGGCTGTGAGTGCCAGGGAGGCTCTGGGTGGTGGCCTAGACATTGTCGGCTCCGGGGAAAACCTGGACGAACAGAGCTGAGGGGTACTGGGCCAGGGATGTGTCCTGGATTAAGGGGGAGGCCCCGATGGAGTAGAGTGGTCTGGGGACTGCTTTCCAGGCCTGTCTTTATGTCTTTTTCCCCATCCGAATGTCTCAAGATGGGGGGGGGTTGAATCCAAGAAGCCTAGGAAGGGGAGGACACGGTAGCAGCCACTACCAAAGAAGCAGCAGTAGCTGGGTTTGCCGTCCCTGAAGCAGGCAGGAGCCCTTTTATAACCAATTTAGCACTCTTATCTTTGAGGGCTCTTGGATTACAGTTCGCGCAGACAAAGGAGGCTGTATCCAAATGGGCCACTCCTAAGCATACAGAGTGTGGCCGTCGGCTGGAGAGAGCTTATGGCCACACTCAATCCATTTTCTAGACAGGCTTTGGGGTCTCAGCCATGTCTAAAGGACGACCCACACACACGCTAACTACTAAGACGGGAGAAGGCCAAGGGGGGGGGGGGGAGACACAGGACCATAAAACACTAAACTTTTTTTTTTTAACTGGCAAATACATGCAAAGGTTAGGGGGAGGTAAAAATGGGAAATAGGGAACCTAACTAGCACAAAAAGCACTTACCCACAAGAAATAAACACCTGGAGCTCAGCGACCATGATGCTTGGCTGTAAAGCGGCAAACAAGATCTAAGGGAAGGAAGGAGATGGAAGGGCTTTATGGGTAGGGGAGGAGCTTGGAGCTCAGATCAGATGCGGTCGTCTCAAATCCGGATCCGAATACCCCCAAAGGTTGAAGATCAAATGAAGTAAACTACTTCACATCTGAAGATTCTGCAAAAATCTGTACAGCTGAGTGGTATGGAGCCAGTTAGTGACCCATCTAATGATGTAAGGGTTGATACCTAGCTGGATGAGTTTGTCAATAATGCCAGAGTGGGGGGGACAGTGTCAAAAGCCGTGGCTAAGTCTAGGTAGGCTGTATGTACAGCTTTCCCCTCATTCAGGGGCCTTGATAACTGTCTCAAAGAAGGCCACCAGGTTTAACAGGAATGATCCCCTTTTGACAAATTATAAAGTAGGGTCAAGTGTTTGGAGATATATCTCTGCTAATAAGGTCCATGATGATTTGCTCCACGGCCTTGCAGAAAAGTCTAGTCAGGCTAATAGGTCTATGGTTCCTGGGGTCAGTGGAAGCAGAAACGTGCAAGAGAAGTGGCTATTTTTCATTCAGCTGAGACAAAGCCGGTACCTTTACATTAGGTAATAAAACCCTGACCATTCATTTTCTTGAGTCAACTTCCCAATAGCAGATTTCCTCAGGATAACCTGAATGTTCTATCCCCAAATAAGGCAGCATAACTTTCGGCATGAGGCAGAAATCTAGGAAGCTCTAAACTTAGTGTGCATAAGTAACAGTTTCACTTTCAAAACTCTAGTACATTTCAACACAAAACAATACTTGTTATGTATGACCTGTCATGCGTCAGGTCTACTTTACTTACCCGAATGGCCACATCAACGACTTTCACTTCGCCGAGATGAAACGACCGACAAACCAGAAGACCGACATCTGGAACACCGACTTTCCACTAGAGGTAAGTAACCACTTGCCATCCTGTTGAACTTTGCCCCTTACCCCTGCGGTAGTGTGATCTTGGAGTTGGTATATTTAGTTAGGGAGATGTGGGGGGCACAGCCCCCCACATGGGTGGGTTCAATTTTGTTTGGTTTATTTACTTTTTTTGGGGATGGCCAAGTGCTTACTTACCTCGAGTGGAAAGTTGGTGTTCCAGATGTCGGTCTTCTGGTTTGTCGGTCCTTTCATCTCAGTGAAGTGAAAGTCGGTGGTGTGGTCATTCAGGTAAGTAAGGTAGACCCCATGCATGACATGTTTGCTGGGAAAAAATACATGTTTTGAGCACTTACTCACATTTTACTTCTCTGATACAACTTTAATGAAAAATAAATTACATATTTTACAGCTTTGTTCCAAAAATTAAAAAATTTAAATTTATAGACATGAGCTCATAGATTCTGGGTAGCAGGCTCTCTCTTTTGGCCCCAGAAGATGGTTTTATATATGCACAACTGTAGCCTTCAGGAGACAGCTGTGCAATGACAAGGTCAAACCAACTCTGGTGGAAGAATGTTAAGAACTACCCACTATGGTGAACCACAAAAATCCAGTGAACTGTATTACAGGACCTTGTCTCAATGTTAAAAAATGAAGATATGCCTCTATACTGAAACGTGTCATGTAAGCTGCTCCAAAGAGTAACTATTGATGGTCTGCATTACATGAAAGGCCTACAATGGGAGGTTTGAGTGAAACTATGTGATCACGACAGAAGAAACAAAATGACAAAATATGGATTTGATTCTCAAGGCATCACCAACTTTGGCAAAAACAATGAAGAACTGTTTTCTATCATGCAGAGAAAAAACAAAGTGAATATGGTTGTCTTTACCTTGGGAACAGTCTAAGGTGGAATAAACTCTCACCAATGCCCACTGCAGTGGGCAGTTTAAATAAGGGAACTGGGCACCTTCAGTATGTGTTTTAGTAGCTGTGGTTGACAGCAGGAAGCACAAGGGCTAGAGAAGGAAAATTTTATAAATGCATTTACTGACAGCAAACTGCACTTGTGGTTTAAAATGCAAACTGTACTTGTAGTTTAAAGAAGATGGTTTTACTTCATATGCTAACACTGATGAGTCTACTCTGATATGAATGGGTCATGCTGGAGAGATCGATACCTCTCCTAGAGACAGCCACTTACCTGGAACAAGCTTCCAGTTCACATGAAACAGAGCCCCTCCCTGTCCCTCTTCAAATGCAAACAAGATCAGTGTTTGGGTGACCGCAAATTCACTCATGGGGTGGCGCCCATATCCATTCTGGACAGAGGAAGTCGGTATTAACTAGCATAGACCCTTACCGCTGCAAACTTCACTCACCTAACAACTGACAATTGGAGCAACTCGAGATAAATATGGCTAGGCTTGTAACGGCTCTAGGGCCATTAGCCTAGTAACCTTCTATGAACCTATAACACACTGGGCACACTTCCCCACTGCACTTCAACAGGAGTCAAGAGGGAATGAGCATTTGATGCACACAAATTTATTTTTGTGAGATTTTGCATACTTAAGAGCATTATACACCAATGGTTTTCTTAATCTCATCACAAGAATAAGCAATTACGACAAACCATGGCAAACAAAAGCACACAAAGATAAAGTGCAAAGATGTTCATCTGTGTAATGAAAAAGCATTAAACTGCATGCAGACTGCATATTGATACTTCAGATCACGAGATCTTTAATGACTTTTTTGCTTAAATTTATTTTCAAACCTCCCCAAAACATGCTGAGATCCAGCAAGAACACCTGCTGCTGTCCTGCAGCCACATTTTGTTGACACCAACACCCACATCACATTGATGACATATCTTGGTAGAGGCTCACAGAACAAAGCAATTTTTTTTTTCCATTAACAGTTGACAGTTCTATTGTGCTTTTTTTTCCCCCTCTTGCTGCCAAAGGTGTTGGGAGGATTACAAATTGGCAAACAACTGTAAAGCAGATTTCAGCCTGTTAACAGACTGGCAAATAACTAATTACTTGCAACTAGTTATCAATTGAATCCTATAATTACTATTCCATCTTGATTACATCAGCAGAACATACTGACAGAGGTAGGAAAACAGGTATTTTTCTGGACTTCCATGTGTTCATGGAAATAAATGTAGGAAAGGAAACTTTTAAATTAAAACTTCCTGCTTTTACAGGGAAGTAAACATGGAAATGGGACCTGCATACAGGTAATGCTTTTTGTTAGCTAGATGAAAACTTCTGCACTTGATCTTTAAAGGTATGTACACAGACAGCTAGGTTATACACATTGACATATCTGACCAGACAAGGGTCAACTTGCATCACAGCAGTACACCATTCTGATACATGGAACAGAGTATTTCAGTGCACAGTATTAAGTCTAAAGACATACTGAGAAGAAAACAAAACATTAGAAGAATTAATTCTGTTTAGAAAAAAAAAATAATTATTTTATCCTAATTAGTTGTGAAACTTCATGTTTGATTAACTATGATGGACAAGTTACTGGAAGCAAGTGCACCTACCCGTTCATTCTTATCTGTGCAAAACAGTCTAGTATGGTGTCTTTTCTGGACAACAATAAAAGTGATACCAGGTTGATAGTCTTTCTCCAATTTAATGCATGCTTCTCTTATGGCAAGCAACTCATGATGAAGCACCTAAGACAGAAAAAGCAGAATTTAGCATAAGCTCACTTACTGGAAATACATTCATGTGCAGTTTACTATGACTGCAATACAAAATCAAATAAACATGGTTATAAATATTAATCAGACACAGCTTATCTGTAGTTTTTGGACTCTACAAAAAAAACTAAACACAATATATTAGACAAGATGTGTAGATTAATCAAATCTAAACAGAAATTAAAAAATATGCATGTTTATGATGGATATTTCAAGGCAAGTACCAATGCCCATACAGTCTGGAGAAGGAAAAAGATCTAAAAGGTGACAAAATCACATACATACATATACACACACAGAAAAAATAAACAAGCTTACAATCACAGAAAAAATATACTTAACCTACTAAATATGGATATTCTTACTACTCTTAAACGATTGGTATTACTTAAGCTAAGTAACTATCTTAAGCAGTATTCTCCTGGAATGCAGAGCTAAGTGGTAACAGCAGTGCAGTGATAACCTTTCAGTTAGATTTACACAGTGAGTCTTGTATTAGAGACAAAAATTTGCATTGTAATAACTTCTGCATATGCTTTCCGTTTTGTTATAAATAGTGGCTACTGTAACTTTTGACAGGGAAATTGGTATGGAAAAAATTGCTGAAACTGGTTAAATGGTTGCACAGAAAGTCAACAATGAAAACACCGTGAGAAAAAACAAAGTAGTCCTGTCCTCCCAAAAAAAAGGCAACTGACATTTCATACAACTGTACAATATGAGACTGCAGTGGTGTGACCATGGCCTGAAAACACATTCACACAGGGTGGCACCATCCTCAATTCTTTGCAGCAAGGAACAGGGCATATACGGATATGGTTATGGAAATAAAGACTAGGTAGACCGTTTGTGGAAACTAAGCTAAATTTAACAGGATCCAGCAATTTTTCCATTTTGCTTACTGCATAATCCTTATCAATATAAAGACGCAAATGCCAAATCATGCAAAAAGTAAACTGCCGCAGACATAACTTAGTCAAAAATTAGTGAAGCACTTTTCTAGCTGGTTTTGGGGGGGTTCCTTATTGGAAAGCCAGCATCTCCCACAAATATAGTATAGCTGTGTAGGTAACTTACTAGAACAGTAGATATTTAACAGGCCACTGTTGCAGTACTCCTTAAATATGTGGACTTCTCTCCCCAGGATACCCTGTACACATCAGGCCAGTTTACAAAGCACAAGTAGCTTCTTGGTCTATGGGAAAATGGGTAGCTGAGAGGGGTAAAGTATAGGGAACTGAGATGGGGTAGTTCAGTCTAACTGGCATTAAGACAAACTAGAAGGGCCAGCACATCTGCCACTTAGGCTGGGTAGAAGTCATGCATACAAAAGAAGAGAGAGTAGCAAAGCTTGACATAGAAAAAGTAAGAATAAGTGACGAGGCTTATGTGTAAAGACTGGGAAAAGATAGTAAAATGTGCAAAGTATTAGAAGATACCAGATATCAGTGAAGTTTACACAAGTTTAAAAGTAATGTGGAAGTCCCCCCAAGGGATCTTATCTGGTCAGCCATGGAACAGTGTTAGCTGACTGCTATTACTTAAAACCACAAAGAGAAGCAAAGCTGGACAGAGAAAAAAAGTTACAGCACAAGTCGAACTGTAACACAGACCATATAAAATGGGCAGTAATAAGGTTCAGAAGAAAGTGATGTGAGAAGGGATAGTGCACTCTGCCATTTAGACTGAAAGAAGGGTTTTAGCAAGAAGTCTAACTCCCGCTTAGGATGAAATGTGGTAAAGACAGTACAGTTGTGTACACTTGCCATAAATGTAGATGTTAGAGTGTATTCACTGTTGCAGTCATCACATTTGGGTTATCTGCTTGCAGTAGCCCTCAGTTTGCCTTTTTTATCAAAGTCTTGGGTCCTGCATCGGTTGCGGTCTCATCTTCCATGTCGTCAGGTAGTCAGGGGTTTAAAGCATGCAGCCGACACCATTGCATCAGTTTTTCTTGCCCCAGATGTCAGGTGCCCCCATAATGGAAAGCAATTATATATACAAGGTTACACCTCCAACAAAAAAGCAAATACACTAAAAAGCTTTAAGCATAGTAAACAAGAATACAGGTATAGCCAAAAGAAGTCAGGGGGCTGGAGGGAGGGTAACCAGGACTGCAACAGTGAATACACTCGAACATCTACATTTATAGTAAGTGTACACAACTGTACTATGTTCTTCGTGTTTCACTGTTGCAGTCATCACATTTGGGTAAATTCCCAAAGCTAAGGATGGGAGGAGGAAATCAGATAGCATTAGGACCAGCTATAAGGCCCTGCAAGACTGTAGTGGTAAAGCCAGCTCTGGATTTAGAGAAAAGTGGCAAATGGTAATGCTTGGTGAAGGTATGTACAGAACTCCAGGTAGCAGCTTTTAGTATGTTGCTGGTAGGGACATCTCTGAGAAAGTCTGTAGAAATAGATACAGCCCTGGCTGAATGTGGTCTTATCCCCTGTGGGGTATGTTTTTTCCATGGTGCTTATAGCAGAAATGAATGCAATGGCCTATCCCATTTAGAAATGGTTTGCTTTGAAATGGCCTTCCACTCTGCCCATGCAGCAAATGCAACCAGTAGCTGTTTAGATTTCCTGAGAAGTTTAGTCCTGTCCAAGTAAAATCTAAGTTGTCTGTGCACATCTAAGGAGTGCAGTATACGTTCCACTTTGTTCTGTGGATTAGAAAAGAAGGTTGGCAAATGAATGGGCTGATTAAGAGCCACACTGGATACCACCTTGGGCATGAAGTAGGGATTGGTCCTGAGGAATACCCTGTCCGCATGAAAGATGATGAAAGGCTCCACTGCCATAAGGGCCTGTAATTCAGACACTCTTCTTGCTGAAGTGATGGCTAAAAGGAAGGATGTTTTCCAAGAAAGGAATTTCAACTCTGCATTTGCAGCTGGCTCAAAAGGAGGTAGAGTGAGTTTTTCCAATGCAAAGTTAAGGTCCTAGGCTGGAGTTGGGGTTCTCCTGGGTGGTCTTACGTTTTTGGCCCCTCTGAGGAATTGCTTGAGCAGTGGATGAGAGAAGATGGGTGGTTCTGTGTTGTAATGAGCTGAAATGGCTGAGGCATGAATTTTGATGGAGGAAAAGGAAAGGCCCTTGTGAAGCATAGGTTCATTGATTAGTACTAGGCTAACTGCCCTGGCAAGCCATTTTAAGCCTAGCCAATTATCCCTTATGAGACTCAAACCCTGCACCTTGTGTTTGTAAGGCAAACACCTTAACCATTAGGCCACCTTCCCAACCTATCTCAGTTAAATTTTGAAGAATCAGAGTTAAATTGGGCGCTGCTGTGCCCACCCCCTGAGCTTGGTTCCAGGAACAGAATCTTCTCCATTTTTCAGCATAAGATTTACTAGTACTAGGCCTCCTTGCCTCCAGAATGACATCCAACACTTGTTTACTGAGGGATGATAACGGAGAGAGCAGGCAATTAGCCAGGCTGCCAGGTTCAGGGTTTAAAGCTGAGGGTGCAGAATCTGGTCCTCCTGCTGGGACAGCAGGGTAGGGGTCTGGGGCAGGTACCATGGTGCCATCAATGACACACTGCGCAAGAGGGGGTACACCAGTGTTGGCGTGTCCATTCTGCTGCAATCAGTACCATCCTTAATTTGTCCTGTTTGATCTTTAGTAGTACCTTGGAGAGGAGAGGCAGAGGAGGAAAGGCATAAACTGATAGGTTTTTCCAGATGAAGGACAGGGCATCCACTTTCCAAGCTTGTTTGTGGGGAGACCTTGTGCAGAATTTGTCCAACTGATAGTTCTGGGGGGAGGCAAACAGGTCTATCTCTGGGCTCACCCATTTGTTTCTCAACATGTTGAATATCTTTGGTTCCAATTTCCACTCGTGTGGGTCCATGAGATTTCTGCTTAGTTTGTCTGCCAGTGTATTTAGCTTTCCTGGCAGGAATTGAGCCTAGGTGCACTTGGTAGCTCAAGGCTGTGTTCCACAGAGCCATGGCTAGTCTGCAGAGAGGGTATGAGTGGGTTCCCCCCTGCTTGTTTATGTACCACATAACAGTGCTGCTGTCCGTCTTTACCATTAATTGTTCTGGAAGAATGTGGTCCTTCAAGGCCGTCTGAGCATTCTGTACAGCTAACATTTCAATTGATATGCAGGTGCATTTGACTTGGGTTCCATTTGCCCTGAATTCAATTCCCTGCCAAGTGAACCCCCCATGCATAGTCTGATGCATCTGTTGTTAGGGTTTGGGTGGCAGGGGGTAGAGTGAATGGCAGTCCCTTGTTTAGGTGGCAGGCCTCTGCCCACCAAAGGAACTCTATCTGTAGGCAAGGTATGATGGGAATCATTGCTTCCGGATCCTCAGAATGTTGACACCATAGGCTTTTTAGATACCATTGTAGTTTCCTCATATGCAGTCTTGCATATGGAATTAGGAGAATGCAGGAGGCCATGAACCCCAAGGCTTGCAGTATTTGCCTTGCAGATAGCAGGGTCTTTGTGGCCAGTAGTTTGAAGTACGCTGTCAAATGAGCTTGTTTCTCTGGCGTGAGGAAAGCCATCTGGGAAGTTGTGTTCAAGCTTGCTCCCAGGAATACAATTTGTTGGCAGGGTACAAGATGGGATTTATTTTCGTTTATGGTGTACCCCAGAGAAGTTAGCAATTTTTGTACAAATGCCAGATGATTCAATAGTATGTCCTGGCTTTCTGCCTGAATTAGACAATCTCCAGGTATGGGTAATATCTGAATATTTCTTTGCCTGCAAATTGCAACGACTGGAGCTAGGCACTTTGTGAATACCCTGGGCACAGTAGATAAGCCAAAGGGCAGTGCAGAGAACTGATAGTGCACGAAGCCTGCTTTGAAGCGTAGTTATCTTCTGCAAGATTCCCTGACTGGGATGTGCAGGTAGGCTTCTGTTCAATCCAGTGTTGCCAACCAGGCAATCCTTGCCTAGCATAGGAAGCAACTGGTGAAGAGTTAGCATTTTGAATTTTGGGATCACCAAAAATGTGTTTAGGATAGAGAAGCCCAGGACAGGACGCCAGTTGTCATCTTTTCTGGGCACCAGGAAATGTCCTGAGTAGAAATCTTGTCCCCTTTCCTCTTCTGGGACAGTTTGAATAGCCCTGATACTTAGAGAGAGAAATTGCTTTTGAGCCTCTGCCCACTGATTTGGGGGTAGATCTGGCCAACCGTTTGGGGTTGGTAAAGTGTGGAAGTGGAATCTGTATCCTTGGGAAACTACATTTAAAACACATTTGTCCTGGGTAATGAGTTCCCAATTTTTTGTCTACAGGGCAATCTTTCCCCCTAAAGGTACAGTCAGTTGTGCAGGGCTTGGAAGTTTTAAAGTTAAGTCATTGAGACAGTTTACCATAGGGGGGGTCTTACTACTCCCTGATTTGGAAGTGGGAGTCCCCCAATGATTAGTCCTGTGTGTACCTTAGGACTGAAGCCTAGGTGTTCTGCTGGTTCTGGGTTTGAATTGAGAAGGCCTGGAAGAGGCAGGAAAGGACCAATTCTTAGACAGCCATTGCCTACTAAATCTGGGAGGCTGTACTTGCACAGATTTAGCTTTTTCCTCCATCTTTTTAAGTCCTACTTCTGCTTTGTTGCCAAACAGGTGGTCCTGGTTTAAGGAAGCATCCAGCAATTTAGTTTTAACATGATCTGGCAAAGATTGCTCCTTAAGCCAAACATGCCTTCTAAGTATAGACCCAGTGGCAGCAGCCCTGCAAGATACCTCTAGGGAATCAAAACAACATTGCAAAGTACGTTTTCCAACTTGTTCAGCAGAATGCATTAAATCCTGTAAATCTTTATTTTCAGCACAGTCAGGAATCAACGTAACTTTCTGTTTAAACAATCCAATAATATGCTGCTGATACTTTAACACATGAAACTGGCAGTTTAAGGCCCTGATGGCCAAGGTTGCAATAGTGTATGCCTTCTTATCCCATCTATCCATCCAGCGCGCTGAAATCTCTATCAGAGGGGGTAGGATTTTTGGCAGTAGTAGCCTTAATGCCCTTGGGTCCCTGTTAAATGGTCTCAGGATCCGCAGTAGGATTTTTAAAGAGGAACTTGTGAGAATCAGGAACCCTGTAATATCTATCTGGTTTTCTGGGAGCAGGAGGTAAAGAGCCAGGGGCCAAGCTAGATTCCGAAAAGGCATCATCAACAATGTCCAGTACAGCGGGAATAGCTAAATGCCTGTGTTGGGGCAGGAGTAAAAAATCCCTAAGCCTCTTTTTAGAGTCAGAGTAATCCTGATTTACCAGCACAAATGCTCCCTAATAGTATGCAAGGCTTCCCCAAAAGAGAAATCCTCTGGAGGGGAAGCAGAGGGAATAGAGTCCTCGCCATCAGAATCCTCATAGGTAGATAAGGTAAATCCTGGTCATCAGAGGAAACAAACAGAAATTTCAGAATCCTGATCAGAAGAATCATAAGCAAACTCAGTCCTAGGTCTCTTAGAGGGGGAAGGTTGGCTTCCCCTGATTAAAGTAATAAGGTCTTCAGCCATTCTTATCATTTGTTTTTTAGGCATAGAGGCCTGACCATGTGGTCTGGGCGTCTGTTTTCTAGGCATGGATCGAGTTTTAGGCCTTGAAGAAGAAGATGGCGTTGGTTTAATATGCAAGTCAGTAGGCCTGAATACACCCTCAGAAACCAGTGCCTGTACAGTGGCTCCGGACCCATCCAAGGTAGACACATCCACAGGTTCCACAGCTGAAGCATCTCGCTGCATACCGGACTCCGAATGGGTCTCAGTAGAGGCCTGCGTATCTGAAGTAGCGGGCATCAGGGGCTGCGAAAGTGCCCGAGTACTGAGAACTGGCGACTATCTTGGGAGAAGCATCGTTGGCAGCTTTGGACCTATGCGGTCTGTCTCTGTCTTTATCTTTGGTCCTTTTCGGAATGTCGGTAGTTGGATGGCTTACCGAAGCCAAATCTGGGTAATTTAACAGAGCACCAAAATATTTAGAAGCGTAAATTTACTGACGACAAACAGTTCATTGTTTAAAAAAGGCACAAAACCAACAGTGAGGTACATCGTGGTCATGGCCTAGGCAAGGAATGCAGTATGAATGAAAATCTTTATGAGGTATTTGCTTTCCACAAGAAATACAATTATTGACTTTTACTGACAAAGGTTTAGAGCAAGAAAAAGTTTCCCCAACGGGGTACTTAGCTTAGTTGAAGACTTTGGTTCTGAAACTCAAAAACAAAAATTTCAGGAGTCGGCCGACCGGCACTTGCAAACTGCTTCGCTTCGGGCACTGCACGGCAAGAAAGACTGATGTAATGGCGTTGGCTGCATGCTTTATACCCCTGACTACCTGATGTAATGGAAGATGAGACAGCAACAGACGCAGGACTCAAGACTTTGATAATCAGGCCGACTAAGGGCTACTGCAAGCAGATAACCCAAATGTGAGGACTACAATAGTGAAACACGAAGAACATCAGACTATTAGTGCAGCTGTCACCTAGGCTGAAATGCAGAAAATACAAGCTTATCCATCACCTAGGCAGACTGAAAATCAGAGCTTAATATTAGGATTAAATAACTAACTAGCTGTAAAAAAGAAAAGCGGAAAAGTGAGGAACAATATGTATTAAAGACTGGAGTAAGACAGCAAAGTGTGTACAGTATTAGAAGAAACTGTTGTCAAGAGTTACTAGCTACAGAATTGGTGAAGGGGAATTGATAAGATTCAGAGATTGGGGAGGGAGAAGGGGATAACTCAAATAGTACAGGAAGAGACAAATGAGATAGTTTAGTCTGACTGCCACTTAGGTTAAAGAAGTAAAGTTGGAGAATGGGCAGCCTATCTGCCCCTTAGGATTGTGAAAGGAAGGAAAAGCTTGCTTGTTGCTAGTAAGCTGTGTTTGTTTGGAAAGCTGTACATGCTAGTAAGCTGTACATGGGAGGTAAGACTTTCAGTAATATTGTAGTACTGACTGACAACTGCGAGGTGCTGAGGGTTAATGTGGTTTCACTGTGCTGTACGTTTAAGCCGTCTCATTCAAAATTAAACTGAAACTAGAAGCCCCCTTGCCCATGGCTCCTTTAGAAACTTTTCTAAGACAAACTATCGATTTCTAGGAGACTCACTGGCAAGCTTCAAAACCCCACCAAACTAAGAAAACTAAAATACACTGACATGTATACCACCAAAATGTACCAGCATGTAAACACCTGCATGGATGCAGCTGTCCTCTGTAGAAAGTAGCACAGAGCAAACTACAGCCACTCCCCCCCCCCCCCCCAGTGGAACTACAATACAAACAAACAAAATGAAGAGAATTTTGGCAAAAAGTAAGAAGGGTAATACCCAAAATGATACAACCATTGTCATTAAATTATACAAACAACTCAGGTGTTTGATCAAATCCACCGAAGACAGATATGAGGCAAATACAGCCACTCAAGCTAAAGAAAACAAGGCTTTTTTCAATTGTTCGTAATCTTGAGAATATAAAGCAGCAATGTGCTGAGCTAATTGTGAACAATGTTACTTAAAAGAAGTTAAAGATATAGCTAACCTACTGGCTGATAAATTCCAGTCAAAATGTACCCCACTCTCTCCCCGCCGATCCAATATGAAATATCTAAAACCATCTCACCCCCAGCAAGACCAGATGTTGAAAGCACTCTCAAAAGGTAAAAATATAGCATCGATGGATCCTGACAATGTCCCTGGCCTGGATGCATACTGAATAGCATGAAGCACAATTTAGCCACACCCCTAACACTACTCAACCTTAGCCTCCATGTGGGTTTTGTAGCATGCGACTACAGAACAGCAACAGTCATTTTCCTACACAAGACAGGACCCTTCACAGAGCTAAAAAGTATAGGCCCATGAGTCTGACAAGCCTCAAATACAAAGCTATGGAAAGAATTATGGAATTACTCAATAAGCATATAGGGAACTTCCAAACAATGGCCTATCTCAGTTTGGACACCAAAGGCAGGTCATATTTATTCAATCTGGTGTACTTTTTTGAAAAGGTCACCAAAACTATGGGTAAGAGATAAAATGATGCACACTGCCTACCTACAGCTGGCTAAATATTTTGACAATCTCCCACTCTGGCATAGTAGAAAAATTTAAAAAAGGAATAAACCCCTGTGTCACCCACTAGATTTCAGACTGGCTCACAAATAGAAAATCAGATCATCAAAATAGGTGAAGCTATCGTCACTAAAAGACCAGTCAGCAATGGAGTCCCCTCAGGGCTCAGGGCTGGGGTATCTCCTGTCTGCCATCTATTTCTCATAAGTTAAAACCAATACTAAGGACTTTGGCTGATAACATTTGCAGATGACTGCAGACTAGGTGCTGTTATATCACCAAAAGACTTTACCATCCTGCAGGAAATGCTTATCCCAAACAAATAACTGGTGCCAAAAACATGGTCTAAAGCTATATGGCAAAGAAATGCATCATCATATCCTTTGGTAAGTCAACTGCCCTGGGAAGATACCACATTGATAATACGCTCCTAAGAGTCGACCCAGTTGTTTGGGATCTGAGAATTTATGTTGACAGTGACCTAACTTTTGATCAAAATGGTTCCGCTATGGTGAGGAAATCCTTTTTATTGAGCAGCACAACAACAAAGAGACTGCTTTCAGGTTCAAGGATGTTATTGTTCCCTTTACTCAGCCTTCATAAGGTCAATCAGAGTACAATGCCATGTTTGACAACTATCTGTCCAGACAGTTGCATCAGCTAGAATGCCCACAAAGATAACTTACATGAAGTATACTAGGCTTAAACAATTTGTCCTACTTGGACTGCCTCAAAGCCCCGTCTCTATACTCTTGTCTCTTACAGACATGCTCAGAGATTACCTATGCCTGGCATACAAGGCATCCTCTGACCAAATACTGCTGGACCTACTACTAATCAGCACCAACATCAATATTTGGAGGGACAGATATATTTTGTAGAGGATACCATTGCTCTTGAACAAACTCCCCATCCATGATTAAAAAAAATAGCTCATCCCTGTACAAATTCAAGACCAACTTGGATTTATTGATGGGTAATAGGAAATTTACCTCAGGGCCCCACCCATAACACTAACGGATAGATGCAACTACTAAATGATTTAACCCATGACTGGAGACTATATATGGTGTGATCTTAGCTACCACCAGTGGGTGGCTGGTGACTTCAAATCAAAGGAGGGCGGCAGGAGACAGCTGAATGGGTGGGGCCAACTAGAAAGGGATGGGGCTATGCTAAAATCTGGGACTTTAATTAAATACACTGCCCTGGGTGCCAAACCATCATTATGAAAGGCTAATCAAGACAAAATGAAGTGTAGAAAAAAAGAAATATTTCAATGCACTGGCTACATGACAGCTTACTTAATATCTAGATGGAAACAAAAAGGTTGTGAGGCATGAAAAAAGAAATTAATTTTTAAATACATTACTGGAATGCCAGTCAAAATCAAGTATAAAAAATAAGCAGCAGTCAACTCAAATCACTTCTTGTACTGCAGGTCTAATTATAATTTATATTTAGCTTTATAAAAGTACCAAGTACCATGCTGAAAGAAGTAATATCTGTGATACCCCCATTTTTTAAAATGTTTCTTAACCAAAAAAGATCTACTGCCTGACAACAACTATCTCCTTGTTTCAGAGGGAAAACATGATCAAAGTAAAAAATGAACAGCAAACAAGAAACAAGCTCAAGATAAATTGCTTAAAGGAGTACTGCACAGGTTATGAACCACACATGATAGATTGGCATTCTGTTTAGTTTACGGGTAAAGCCTGCAAAGATTACTGCAAGTCTCCAGCAAATGTAATGAGGTTCTGAAAATACTGTAATCTTGTCCTTTATTACAAATACTGCTGTATGCATTTCAATACCTAAGGCTTATACGCTTTCTAGTTATGTAAATATTCTCTGCATGGCAACAACAAAAAGGCTTTCAATGTTGGTAATTCTTTAACAGTATGCTTTATTAAAGCTTACTTGCCTCTTACAGTCTCAGACAAGCTTACCTCATGGTCATTAAAGCCATTGCTACTTAAACACAGACCAACAGGCACTGCAACAACATGCATTTTCTGAAGAAGCATAAATCAACAGTATAAAAATATGACAGAAAACCAGAACATTCGACAAAATCAAGGACAGATGAAAATCCACTGTACTACTTCTGTGTACCTTGGAAGGGAGGACACTGCGTTCTTACACTGCATAACTGCTCCTTGCTTGCTTCGACACATCCAGAGTCGCTACATGGGGGAGTGGGGTACAAGTATGTCACAATTTGAAATGTCTCTGGCTGACTGTGATGGCCCTGACATTTGTCATACCTCTCAACATCAGCGCAAGGGTCTATACAAGCCAAGCCATAACAATTCCCTGGCTATTTCTTCCCACACTATTTACCTCCCTAGACCCCTGTCTAGCAGGGCGACTGACGCGATCCCCAGGGTGAATTTCCTTTCTCCCATCCAATCATCAAGGTTCCTTTTGAAGAGGGCCAAAGAGGTGCTCTGCTTGACATGTATGGGCAGTCTATTCCAGACTCTGGGGAGTCTCTGGGTCAGAAACCTATCCCTCCAGCATGTTTTGTTTATTGTGATGAAAAGGTTTAGATCCCTGGAGCGTGTGGCTCTGAGGGATTGGGATTTCTTTAAGTGTAGCATGTCCAACAGCTTTGGGTTTGACATGGCCTTGTATGTTAAGCAGAGATCGCCTCAGAGTAGACGATATGAGACAGAGTATAGCTGGAGTCTTTTTTTTAAAAAAACAAGAGAGGTCCCAGGACTGAACCCTGAGGTACTCCACTTGTCTGGAGCTGGATTTGGAATCAGCTACTTTTACAGTGTGGGTTCTGTCAGTAAGCCAGTTGGCAACCCATCGAGTGACGTAGGGATTAATGCCCAGCTTAGTAAGTTTAACTATGATTCCAGAGTGGGGGATGGTGTCAAAGGCCTTGGCGAGGTCCAGATAGGCTGTGTGGACTGCCTTACCCTCGCCCATGGCTCTGGAGACTGATTCGAAGAAGTCAATCAGGTTCAGGAGACAAGATCGGCCCTTCATGAACCCAAAGTGAGTGGGATCCAGTGTTTTAAGATTGCCAATGTCTTTGTTTATAAGTTCCATGGTAATACGTTCCATGGCCTTGCAGATCAGGCATGTCAGACTGATGGGGCGGTAGTTCCCGGGATCCAAGCTGGATCCCCCCTTGTGGACTGGGATAACTGTAGCTGTGTGCCACTCAGTGGGCACGAAGCCTGAGGTGAGGGTATGATTAAACATGACACTTAGGTGAAGTGCCAGTTCATTTTATAGTTCATGTGGTACACAACCTGGGATGTCATCTGGTCCCATGGATGCTGTATTCTTAGCTTTGGAGAGTGCGATATATATATATATATATATATATATATATAGACACACACATGCATACATATATATATATCTTAGTAGCAAAGTATTTATATACAATAGAGGGTGCAAAATTTGTTTAGAGTATTATAAGTTAGGTTTACTTTATCTGGACAGACAAAACATTTATTGTATACGAATAAACACTGTCTAAGGTATTGCCAAGGAGCTAAGATAGCTGATTGACTATAGCATGAAACCAAGGAGGAAAATTACGATAAGAGTAAGTGGAGTAGGTACAGAGTCCAGAGAAAGAATGTAGGATACTGCTAGGAAGGAAATAATTGAGATAAGTTAGGTTTACGTCACATAGAGAGAATAAAAATCTACACAGGAGGCAACAGAGATGTATGTGTGGAATCTGCAAGTGCAGAAGGGATGATAATCAACCAGGTGGTAGAAAAGAGCAAAGCCAAGAGTTAGTTATGTCAGACTTGAGAAGTATTTTGAACTATGAGGGATTGGCAGTGGTTAGGATGTGTTGGGGGTAAAGTTCCATGTCCTGGAGATCCAACTGGAGTAGAGAGAATCCCCAGAACTGTTGTTAGCTTTTGTGACTTGTAAGAAATTTGACAGAAGCTCTCAGGTGTCTTTTATTAGACTGAGGCTGAAGCAGATTAAGGAGTGCTGGACATTTGTCAGGTTGGTATACTATGCTATGGGTCATTGTAAGTTAGGTGAATGTTAGGAAATTGAGCAACTCAAATCAATTTAATTGGTGTAGAGCAGTGCAGTGATGAGATCTATACAAGGAGTCAATAGGAAATCTGGCAATCTTATTGGAGCAGACGTCTAGTTTTGCTAGGTCTGTTTTCTTTAGGGTGGTGAAGATAAGAAAGGCGTTAAGTAGGGTAGAGAGTGAGTGAGTCCTGGCAATAGACTGGTCTTGTGGAGTCGGTGAGGTATGGTTTGGTTCTATACAGAGATCCAGTTTTATATGAACTTTTTATGATTAGGGACAGATGTTTATCAAATTTCATTGCATCAATTGTGGTACCAAGTAGCTTTGTATATGATACAGGATCTAGCTTGGTATTAGATGAATACATTAGAAAGGAGGACAGGGAGGTCTGAGGTTTTGAGATCCAAAAACCAAAATCTCCTTCAGGTCCACAAACCATCACACACTCCTGGCCAACTACTACTGTCCGACTCTTTAGCTAAACAGTGGAACTCTCCCCCCTCCCACCTACACAACCTACCAAACCATACCAATTTCAAATCTCAGCTCTTCTCTCATCTTTCTTCCAAATGGGAATGCCCATGTCACACCCCAACATAACCCCTTTCAGACCCCCTCTCTTTTTTTTCTGCCTTGTTCTGTAATCTTCTCCAATTACCATCTACTATAGCTTATATCTCAACCAAAGACATTCTTGTCCCCTACTAGGGACAGATCTTCTCTCTTCTATCTGATGTACTATACTTTCCAAATAAATATACTGATACTTCCTCTATGCACAAGGTTCACCTTACCTACTGAGGGTTAGTAACTATATGTTTAAATGTTAATCTACTAAGGTCTTATAACTTAATGTTTAACCTTTCTGTTTGAACTATTGTTTTTCTATTGTAACATGCAAAATGTAATGTCTTGGTGCTTTTTTCCCCGGGCCTCCCCTGAAAATGGGCTCTTTATGGCCCAGTGAACTTCCCCGGTCATCAAACTTAAATAAATAAATATTTGAAAAGGGCATTAGTTTAGTTTTATTGGGATTAAGAATTAACTAAGAGTCAGAGAGCCAAGACTCTACAGCTAAGAAGGAATGCTAGGTTATTTCTTGGAGATGAGAGAGCGAGGGTGTTGCACAGATGAGTGTGGAGTCATCTGCGTACTGTATAATTGTTTCAGGGTGGATAGCAGTATGGAGCTATTTGGTGAAGATACTAAATAGTGGACATAGGATTCTACCCTGTGTAACGCCTAATGTAACAGGTAGCAGAGAGGAGAAATCACGTTGCCATTTAACAGCTTGTTGTAAGTCAGACAGATAGTTGTTGAACCATGCAAGAGCAGACTGGCTTAGTTTTAAGGTTAAGAGTTCACTGAGTTTAAGAAAAGAATAAAAGGAAGACGGTGATGGTGGGAGGATGTTAGTACTACAGCAGTGATCTAATTCAAACATCTTCTGTTATGGTAAGTTTGCTTACAAACTGTACACTCTTCACCATAGGATCACTGTTGCAGTAGCACAAATATATATATATTTGGAATGACTGTCAAAGCCTAGAGAGCCAGGGAGAAGGAAAAAGGTCAAGAGTTCAGAAGCTCCTGGAGATTAGACCAAGCAAATCCTGATCTAGTCCTGCAGAATGAATAATTCTTGTAATGCTTAATGAAGATGTGTACAAAGACCAGGTTGCTGCCTCTAGAACAGCTCTAGAGTCCACACCTTCACAAAAGACTCTAGAAGTAGTCAAACCTCTGGTACAGAGAGTCTTGACCTTCTGGAGGAAAGAGTTTCAATAGTGAGGATAAAACTGGTACCAGAACTTCTAAGAGATTTGAGATACATGGCTAGGCTTAAAAAGGCCATTGTGTTACTGCCCTAGTAAACAGCCATGAACTTACATCTACTTTTGTACTAGCACGCTCTTGTGCTGCCCTGGAAGTATGGTGTGCCTGGAAGGTGCCTAAAAGCTTTTGTATACTGGTCAGATATTCTGATCCTTGGCAGGATTCCTCTTGTGATACCCATGCACTGGCCCAGTAATCAAGGAGCCTCAATCCTCACCCTAACACCAGTGAGGAGCGTCCACACTGGGAGGATAAGTACACACACAATAAAGTACAATTTCCCTTAAAAGCACACAGAGATTAGTCAGTCTGGGGCTGGTTTCTCCCTCTCTCTCCAGATCACCAATAAGACTCTCCACTGACACAGTTATAGGGTTAAGATCTCAGCTGAGTGGTCAAGCCAAAACCTCCAGAACCCTCTCTGTCCAACCAGTGCTTCATGTCCCTGGCCAAGTAGCTGACACACACACACTTTGAGATATGACATATACAAACTCACAAACACCTGTGGAAGGCTGGAACAGGTTCTCCAGCTATGCCTCTTCTGCCCAGACTATATGGTAGTATCACCTGCCACCAACCACCCTTATCAGCTACTATACATACCCTTACTAGAGGGTGTCCAATTCTACTGTGCAATGTTACGGTTACCCAAATAGTAAGTGTGACCAAACGTTTAAGGCTATTCTAGAGTGGCTTGTACAGTATCACCAAATACATGCAAGTACTCTAAAAGCTTAAATTATCTCTACACAAAACAGCCACAGTTAAAAGGTTTAAAAATATTTAATAAATAAAAACAAGACAATACTCATTAGTTCAACACTATGACAATAGAAAGTTCAGAAATCACGTTACCTAAACATCTTACTTACAGAGTAAGCAAATATAGATGAGAAGTGCCAGTGAGTTGTTAACAGGTCTGAAGACAAATACAAAATGCACTTTCTCTCTGAGATGGTCTTAAATTGATAATACACATTACTGCTGAGTCATTTTAGATTACATTTATTTATTTTTTATTTTATTCTACATTTGTTGACAGGGAGTGTCCAACTGGGTGCAAGCCCTTTTTCAGAGGCGGCCCAGGGAGAAAAGCTCCAAGATGTACATAAAAAGTATTACAGCAGCAACTGAGACTTTCAACATTGGAATAAACAAGAAATTCTAGTCACCTCTAAGTTCCCAGGCTCACAGAACTTAAAATTTAACAATTCTTGATGATCTTGCAGCTGCCAGGAAGTCACAGCAATAAGACACTTTACATGGGAAACCTAGTAATTACATCTGTCTTAAGACAATAGAAGGAAACGCTTAGCCCAGACATCCTGTCTCCTAGCTTGAGATCATATACAGTCATCATAGGGTTTATACACATTTCTACTTTCTTCCAGCAGGTGTGTGGTTACATTTTTGAAGCTCCACATAAGAGTTTTCTTACATTTCTGAAACAAGCCTGTGGATCATACTAATATTTACAATGACATAGAATTATTTACAAAATTTTATCTAGCTAGGCTGGCAACCTCTCAGTTTATCATACCTCCCATATAACTTTATGCTACTGCAACAGTGATCCAATGATGAAGTTCACAGGACTTCATATTTCATGTACGACACTGCACACAGTGACTGACTGCTGTGGCCTGGCTTAATTTTTCAGGTTAGTAAAATATGCATCTGTCTATATTCGCAATAGGATATTATGCATGTCTAAAAAACGATGTTTAATTAATGGCAAATTCCTTCATGGCTGATGCTCATTTTTTGTAATTAAAACATTGAACTTTATTAAACTGTAAACAACCAAACAATAAATAACATTTTAACAAGAAAGAATCGGTTTAATGATCAAACAATTATCCTCCCACTTACATCCTCATGTATTTTTTACAAGACCTTAACCGCAGCCCAGTGTTCATTTTACAGCACTTTTCAATGTTTAATCAACACTGCATTTCCCTCAGGCAGTTACTCCCTCCATTCGTTATATACGGCCACATGCTATTGAGTAAAACTATACTGTCCATACTAAAAAGTCCACCTCATCTCTATTTAACCAATATCTTGTTTAACCTTAGGATGTTCTGTTGTCTAAGGCAAGTTTATCAAATTCTCTCAAATACCTCGTTTTTTTGGATCTGCAGTTTGCTTCCATGTATGCGTTACAGCCAACTTTGTTTCTAATATCAAAACATTAAACGATGCATTTTTGGTCAACCCTACAAAGTTATATCCCTATAGCTAGGAAATAGTCTATTTTAGAAATATATATTTGTGAAGTCAAAAGTAACTTTATTGTCATTTAGACGATACACAAGTACAAAGCTGAACAAAATTAAATTTCTCCAAGTTGGTGTGCAAACAGAAATCATAGCAACACAGAAAACACGAACAAAAAAATATACAAATACTACAATGACAACAGTGACCTAGCCGACATAAGGTACATAAGCAACTATCAACCATGCACAATCCCGTTGACTACAGCAATCTACTGCATTCACACTGCCATCACCCTCTCCAAAATCAGCAACAACCTAAGTCCCAATCCAGTCCCTTCTGACACCACAAACCAAGTCCAATTTCAAAATGAAAACTGGCAATCAAAAAAAAAACTTCTGCCAGCACGACTGCCGCTACCCAAAGGCCTGAACAGCCACAACCAGTCTAATGATCCCTCCCCAAATCCTCATCATCTATGTCTCTGCCAACTCCAGAATCACCAGCAGCTTCCAAGTCCAATCCGGCAACCTCTAACTCAACAAATCCAACTCCGATTCTTCTCAAACTGAACCTGGTAGCCAAGAGTATGACCTCTGTCTTCCGCACCTCGCTCAACTCGACACTGAAGGCCCAAGCTCCATGATCAGTCCAACAACCAAAAAGATAAAGCAACAAGGACACCAAGGACACCACAGATGCAGCTGATCACACACCAGACCCGACAGAACGGTCCATCCATTGGATCACATACAAAAAAAACACAGCACACATATCGGGAGCCGGAAAGGCCGCTGCCACACAAGGTGCCGCCATCTTGAGAATCTTTTGGTTTCTCACCTTTGCTAAGGAAATCTGAAGCTTTTTTTTTTTTTTTTTAAACAGAAAATTTTGTAGAGGAAGGGCAAGTAGACCTTGTGCAGCATAAAGACAGACATGTTAAGGCAGCTAAAGGAACACAACCTTTTATTTTTGTATTTGAATAGTATACGCCTACTAAGAATATTTATAATTAACTTGCCTGTTTTCTACCTACAATCACAATACTACTATTCTCTATACTAAAATACTATTGTATCAGCGAGAAATGTACAGATTGTATTTTGATTTCGTAATAGTATCTAAGATTCAATCTATATTTGCAACTGTACGTTGTTTATGTATCTTGTGGTTATTTAAAATGTGGAGGTATTCCCCCTAGGACACCTCTGAAAAAAGGGCATTTTGTCCAGTCGGACTTTCCAGTCAACAAATGTAAAATAAATAAAATACAGAACCAGTGGTAAAAGAAACCAGTGAATGAATGAGCCATATATCCAGCATGGTGCTGATGACTGACAGGCAGCAAGGGCGGTCTGTGTGTGTGTGTGTGTGTGTGTGTGTGTGTGTGTGTATTACATGAGTTGAAGCATTTTGCTTCAGGAGATAGATTTCTGCAGTTGTACAGCTACAAGGGCAGACAAAAAGGAATAACTTTGAGGTGGTCACTGCACACCAAACTGAAGCTCAGCCCTTCCAACATTTCAAAAGAGAAGAAAACATCACTGTCTATAATGCAGGACAGAGGAATGAAAGCAGAGCTGCAGAGAAAAACAGCAAGAAACAACTTACTGAAATGTGACGAGAAAGTAAACTGCAAGAACTGATTTTGTTTACAAACATTTTAACTATGTCTGGACTTTTTCTGTATTGTTAATTGCAGCTCAACCAATATGTTAAAAATTGTAATTATTTGCATTCATCGTCATTTAGAAGTAAATATGCTGCTTTTAGATTAACAAATAATGTATACAAATGGCTGGGTTAAGAGCCCAGATAATAGTGGACTGGGACTTCATGAGCAGGGCTATGGAAGCATTTGCTTTTCCTGATAAAATGAATAAGGTTGATAAGGACTATATATGAGGGATTAGAGGCGAAAATTAAAGTCGGTGGGGTCCTCTCTGATAACCTCTGCTTGAGTAGAGGAACCAGGTAGGGTTCTCAACTCTCTCCTTTGTTATCTGCATTACATTTAGAACCACTGGCAAATAAATTAAGGGACTCAGAAATTCAAGGATACAATTGGCATGGTAATCAGGAAAAGCTGGCTCTACTTGCAGATGATAATATTTTATACATGACAAAACCAGAAAGGACATTATGGTGTTGTGGAACATTTTAAGACCGTTTCAGATCTTCTTGGGATACAAAATTAATGAAGCTAAAACAAAAGCAATAGCAGTAAATTATGTACCAACACACAAATTGTTTCAGAAACATCCATATTCCATGGTAAAATGAAGCATTTAGGAATATGGATTAAAAATGATTCTAGTGTGGCAGCTAAGGATACGTGGGAAAAGACTAAACAAAAGATAATACAAAAAATGAGAAAATGGACGCTCTGACATATGATAGGGATAGTAAGCTACGAGCAGTTAAAATGTTTTAGTCCCTTTAGTCTTATACACAGGTCAGGCATATTTTTATCAACCAGAGGAAAAGTTGGGCATAGCAATTAATAAAGAGCTGAATCTGGAAGGGGAAGACGGCTAGAGTAAAGTGGGATAAGCTGATTCTTCCAGTAGAACAAGACAGATTGAGATTACCTAATTTGAAGGGGTATTTCAGAGCTACACAGTTAAGACAGCACAACTAGAAAAAATAAGTTATGTACTTACCAGAAAGTACAGTTGTGTACACTTACCATAAATGTAGATGTTAGAGTGTATTCACTATTTCAGTCATCACACTTGGGTTATCTGCCCGCAGGTAGCCCTCAGTCGACCCGAATACCAGACTTGGTATTTCTGCGTCAGATGCTGTCGCTTCTTCCATGATGTCAGGGGTATAAAAACAGGCAGCAGACGCCATTACATCAGTTTTCTAGATCCAAATGTCAGGAGTTCTCAACAGGGAGCTAGTATATGGTGTGGAAACCACCACCAGTAAATAGTAAATACCAATACCGTTAGGAATAGTCATAGAAAGAAGAGAGAGAAAGACAGAGAAAAACAGTGGGCGGGAGGGGAAACCAGGACTGCAACAGTGAATACACTCAGACATCTACATTTATGGTAAGTGTACACAACTGTACTATGTTCTTTGTGTTTCACTGTTGCAGTCATCACACTTAGGTTGATTTCCAAACCTGAGGAAGGGTGAAGGCAGTCAAGAAGAGTTGGGGCTGGCTAGTAGGCCCTACAAGACTACAGTAGCAAATCCTGCCCTGGATTTGGAAAAGATAAGTAAGTGGTAATGCTTGGTGAAGGTGTGTTGCCTTAAGTTGTTAGCCCCTCTCAGGAACTGTTTGATGACAGGGTGAGAAAACAGAGGTGGCTCAGTGTTGCAATGAGCCGAAATGGCAGAGGAATGAATCTTAATGGAGAAGGATAGGCCTATGTGGAATAGCTCTGCTAGGTAATCCAGGATTAGAGGTAAGAAGGGCACAGCTGTGACCTTTCCTTAGACTGAATCCAAGAACAATATGTTTTCCACTTTTCCGCACCTAGTACTAGGCCTTCTGTCTTCAAGAATGACATCCATCATCTGTTTACTTAGGGTTGCTGGTGGAGTATTCAAGGAATAAGCTAAGCTGCAAGATTTAGGGTTTTGTAATTGTGGATGCAAAATCTATCCCTCCTGCTGTAACAGCAGGGTAGGGGTCTGATGTAGATGGCAGGGTGGCACCCATTGTCAGGCTGTGCAGGAGTGGGTACCAGTGTTGGCATGGCCAGTCTGGAGCAATCAGAATTGTCCTTGGCCTGTCTTCTTTTATCTTGAGTAGTACTCTTGAGAGAAGGGGAAGAGGGGGAAAGGCATAGATTGAGAGGTTTTCCCATTGAAAGGATACAGCATCCACTTTCCAGACCCTGCTGTTAGGGTTCCTGGTGCAGAATTTGCTTAACTGGTGTTTGTGGGGGGAGGCAGAGAGATCCACCGTGGGATCCTGAGGTTGAAGATGCTAGGCACCAATTTCAACTTGGGTGGGTCTAGGAGATTCCTGCTTAAGTAGTCTGCCAGTGAATTTTGTTTGCCTGGCAGGAATTGAGCTTGGAGATGGACTTGGTTGTTCAAAGCTGTGCTCCACAGAATCATGGCTAACCTGCAGCGTGTTAAGAATGGGTTCCCCCCTCCCCTTCGTTATGTACCACATAACTGTGATGTTGTCGGTTTTTATCAACAGTTGTCCTGGAAGGGTTGGGTATCTGAAAGCTGTCAGAGCATTCTGTACAGCTAGCATCTCCTTTTGGATGATGTGCAGGAGAATTTGGCTTGGGCTCCAGTGGCCCTGAATGGATTTGACAGCCATGTGGACTCCCCATGCATAGTCTGATGCATCTGTGGTCAGGGCTTGGGTGTCGTGGGGTAGAGTAAAATGCAGTCCCTTGTTGTGGCTGCATGCTTCTGCCCACCAAAGGAACTCTGTCCTCAGACAAGGTATGATAGGAATAACTGTTTCCAGGTCCTGAGAATGATGGCACCAAAGACTTTTTAAGTAGCATTGAAGTTTCCTCATATGAAGTCTTGCATATGGAATTAGCAGAATACACGAGGCCATGAACCCTAGGGCTTGCAGTATTTTTCTTGCAGTTAGCTGAGTTCTGGTGGCCATTTGCTTGAAGTAGTCTGTCAGACTTGTTTTGCTGAAGTGAGAAATGCCATCTGGAAGTTGTGTCCAAGCTTGCTCCCAGGAAAACAATCTTGTGACTGGGCACCAGTTGTGATTTCTTTTCGCTGATGGTGTACCCCAAAGAAGAGAGAAGGCTTTTTACAAATGCCAGGTGCTGAAGCAACAATTCCTGGCTGTCTGCCTGAATCAGACAGTCATCAAAGTATGGGCAAATTTGGATATTTCTCTGCCTGCAGTATGCAATGGCTGGAGCCAGGCATTTTGTGAATATCCAGGGTGCAGTAGAAAAGCCAAAGGGAAGTGCAGAGAAATGATAATGCACAGATCCTGCCCTGAAATGTAGATGATTCCTGCATGATTCCCTGATGGGGATGTAGAGATAATTTTTTTTTAAGTCTAGGGTGACTAACCAGGCATCCTTGACTAGCATAGGGAGAAGCTGCTGCAGGGTAAGCATCTTGAATTTTGGGATCACCAGGAAAATGTTGAGAATTGAAAGATTCAGGACTGGGCACCAACAGCACTCTTTCCTGGGTGCCAGGAAAAGTCTGGCGTAGAAACCCTGACCCCTTTGTTCTACAGGAACTGTATGAATAGCTCTTATGTTGAGCAGGGACAGAACTTGGTTTTGAGCCACTGTTCACTGGTTTGGAGGAAGGTCTTTAAACTTGCTGGGAGTTGGTAGCGAATGGGAATAAAATCTGTACCCCTGGGATATATGTTGAGGACCCATCGATCCTGGTGATGGACACTCATTTTTTTTGCATGAAAGGCATGTTTTCCTCCTAGGGGCACAAGCAATTGGGCAGGGCTAGGAGGTAGAGTTGAGAAGTCATTGTGAACTTTTTCCATAGGGAGGTGGCTGAGCACTCCAGTGCTTAGATCTCTGCATAGCCTGACACTGTAGTCTAGGTGGTCTGTTTCCCCTGGGTGTTGTTTTGGAAGGCCTGGAGGGGGCTGGAATGGACCAGTGTTTTGAAGAGCAATGCCTACTGAACCGAGGTGGTTGCAATTGTAAGAATTCTTTAACAGTTTGCATAGATTTAGCTTTTTCTTTGATCTTTTTGATTTAAGATT
>NC_056732.1:1104257112-1104277112 GCF_019279795.1 Protopterus annectens
AAGTATAATAATTATATTCTTTTATCGAGTTACTGGAGAGAGAAATTGATATTGCCAGATGACAATAAGATATTGAAGGCATTTGAGTTAACATTAAAGTCCGTATCCCTTCAGAAATTGGTATTTACGCAGCTGATGATATTTAACTATGCATACTATACTCATCTCACTTTGCACAAATTTGATGCGAAGAATTCACCCATATGCCCAAAATGCTTAGATCAGACAGCAGATTTACTTCACATGTTCTGGAGTTGTACGTGCATTTATAAATTGTGGAATTCATTAAAATTGCAGTTACAAAAAAAGGGTTACCAAAGTTCAACACTCTCTTGGGAGTTTATGATTCTTCATATTCCCCCGGAGAATCTAGATAAATCAAAAACTATTGTAATTATGAATATTTGCCTATTAATGAAATTATATATAGCCACAAATTGGTTGAACCCAGCCCAGACATCGTGGGAAAATTTCAGATTATTGGCAATAAAACACATCTTAGCGCATAAACTTTTAATTAGTGACCACAAGAAAAATATCAATAATATAAAAATATGGGAGCAAATTATTAATATTGTTTTGTCTTAGAGGTTACTATCCACTTATTCTCGGGAACCAGAGTATAGTCTAAATCAACCTTAGATTAGATAGAAAACGTAAAGAAATGACAGATTGTTGGCTTTGATTAAGTTAGTGTTGGATTTTTATTATTTTCCTTTTGATTGTTATTGCTGTATCTTTGATCAATACATGAGGTTGATATATATGTGAAATTAACCAATGGAAGCATCTTGTATATATTGTATATAATGTGTGAATTTGTAATATGGTTGTGAAAAATAATAAAAAATGTTTATTGAAAAAAAAAACAAAATGGACATACTGACGTCATTGTGGCTTTGCTATTGTTAGCCCTGTGGTGTTAGGTCATGCGTTGGGTTCAGGTGAGTGTGCGGTTGGTTTTATGTTAGGGGAGGTTTAAGTGAGTTAGGGTTAGGGCGCAGGTTAGGCATGTATGCAATAGTGACAAATATTGGGGTTAGGGGTGGTTTAAGTGAGTTAGGGTTAGGGCGCGGGTCAGGTGAGTGTGCGATATTGACGGACCTTAGGGTTAGGGGTAGGGTCAGGGTCAGTTGGTAGATATTAGTGTCTTTATAGTGACATATTAGCATTATTTGTGTTTTCAGGATTTTGAGTTTTCGGGATTTTGAATTTTCAGGCTTTTGGTTTCAGGATTTTGATTTTCAAGCTTATAGTGTTTCAGGCTTCTGATAGGGAACCATATACACACACACACACACACACACACACACACACACATATATATATATATATATATATATATATATACACACACACACACATATATATATATATATATATATATATACACACACACACACACACACACATATATGCATACATATATATATATATATATATATATGCATACATATATATATATATGTATATACGTATATACGTATATATATGCATACATATATATATATATATATGTATATACATAACACACATTTTATACATATATATATATATATATATATATATATATATATATAGTCTCTTTCGGCTTTTCCCGGTTAGGGGTCTCCACAGCGGAACTCCGGTCCGCTAATGATTGGCAGTAGATTTTTACGTGCCGAGTTGCAGGCCCTGATGCACAGCCTTCAACGAAGGTATGCCCATTCACGCATATCTCCACACAGAAGACGCTATAGCTGAGAATCGAACAGGACAACGTCTTACTGTGAGGTGACAACGCTACCACAGCACCACCACCACAGTATATATATATATATATATATATATATCTATATATATATCTATATATATATATGTGTGTGTGTGTGTGTGTAGATTTATATATATATATATATATATATATATATATATATATATATATATATATATAAACTTTTAATTGTGGTTGGCCTTTTAGAGAATATTTTAACCTTTGAGAGTACTTATATTAATTTGGTGACGTTGTGGCTGCTTCTGAAAGCCTTGCTACATTGGTCTAACACTACCATTTGTATTAGTATTAATTGGATACGATACCCTGGTAAGAGCCTTAGAGTAGCTGGCTTTGGAGTGTTCTGGTGGCAGTATCTACCTTACAGTCTGGATAGAGGGGGCATAGCTGGTGAATCTACGCCAGCATTTCCCAGGTGTGTGTGTGTAAAAATCAAGTCTCAGACCACATGCGTCAACTACTTGGAGGCAGGGACACAAGGCATTGGTTTCACAGGGAAGGTGGTGGAGGACTCGGCTTGGAACACTCGGCTGAGGACTCAAATCTACAGCCCTGGTCAGTGTAGAGTCTTATTTGGGGCCTGGAGAGAGAAAGGGGAAACCCAGGACAGGAGTGTGTCCTCTGTGTGCTCTTAACGGGAAATGATTCTTGGTGCAGAGAGATGTATCTGAAAATACTGTATGTATCCATTTTTGTTCCAAGTGACTGTCCCTCACTTGTGTCCATGGTAAGGATTGAAACTCTTCGATTACTGGCCCAGAACAGGGACGTCACAGTGAGTTGGACAGATTCCTGTACGTGTTCATTTTTCTATGTTTACATACACAATACATACACACTAACATTTGGCAATACCTCTGCCATTCTCTTAGCTACTATAGAACAACACTTGATAATCAAGGTTTGAAATGGAAATGGGTCTATACAAATCTGGCTCTGAAGGGTCTTTATCCACTTTGGGTAATACAGCCACAACATCTTTCTTCCATGATGCTGGTACCCAACCCACCCTTTTTTTCTTTTCATTTTCTTAACAATACTGTTACGTAAAGCCTTCTTTATTACTTTCTTCCCTTCCAGTTTCTAAACTTTCATGGGATTAGAAATGAAGCACTGTGAGCACCCTGAAGTTTACTTAGCCTAAGCCATCAGATAGTGGACAGGGTCCAACTATTCAGGTCAAAACTAGAAAAAAAAAAAATAAAGAATAGCTTCTTGAGCCAAGCAAAAACACCTCACAGTAGTAGTAAGAAATATTTGTAAATTAAATGTCAAACAGTAGTAAAAAAATCTTGTTGTGATCAAAATTTCTTCACTTTTTCAAGTTCTTCGTACTAAAACAACAAATCTTCCTGCGATTAAAAAATAACTTCACTTCTTAGCAGTAAAACAACAAATCTTTATGGATGAAACTTATTTAAATCAGCAACTGTTAACTGATAATTTGCTGTACACCAACATTTAGTTTCTATAAAAAATGTCAATCACACACAACCCAAATTACGACGTCATCACTGGTGTTTGTTATAAGGCCCACAGCAGACCAGCATTTCAATTTTTCACCGAGTCAGATTTTACTTCCTGATTTCCTGCATACAGTTTCTCTATCCAATCACACAGACTATGGATAGCGTACAGTATATGTTTTAGAAAAGTAAGTCTACATAGTTGATTAGATGTTAAACACCTAATGGCACACATTTAATTACCTATAAAAAACAACAAACATACAGACGCCAATTACTATATCCTCATAGGCGCATTTATAAGTCTTGTGGTATGCTGGTTTTTCGGAGATCTCTCATTCGAGTTTGTTGCTGCTGGATTTCCCAGTTGCAAACACTCCATTCAATCACATGGAAGCTGGAAGCAAGATAATCACTGGAATATTAAGCCCACCTATATTCGAATATACATTTTAAGATATATTCAAGTTTTAACCAATCACAATTACATATTTACATTTCTATAGTATTAAATAGAATGTTGACTTTTTTTTTGTTTTTTAAATATGTATAAACAAGACTTATTTCTAGTTTCTTTAAATAAACACAGCGCTTATCTGCCGATTTATACAAGTTTTACCCAATAAAGATTTGTTGTTTTGCTACTAAGAAGTGAAGTTATTTTTAATCGTAGCAAGATAATTTTTTGTTTTGGTATGACTAACTTGAAAAGTGAAGAAATTTTGATTGCAACAAGATTTTTTTACTAATGTTTGGCATGTAATTTCCAAATATTTCTTATTACTACTGCTTGGTGTTTTAGCTTAGCTCGAATAGCTCAAAAGGCTAATCTTTTGAGTTGTTTTAAACTTCCATGGGAAAGCAGTTTACTACTGGAGACTTCTCTGTGGATTGATTACACATCATTGTTTTTATCTCATCTCTTCTTATTGGCTATTAATTGTTGAGCTTCATTTGCCTTTAACCTTGGAAAAATTAAGTCTTCCATAAATATTTCCATTTGTGCCTTTTCTTGGTTTTCTCTGCTTTATATAAATTTTCATAAAATTTTTGAGATATGTAGTCTGTCTATAGGATCTCTGCTTATCTTTCTTGTTATAAACTCCCTAACTTTGGCAACACCCTTTTTACATTGTTGCCCAAGTTGTTGAGCTAAAAGGTTTTGTGCTATGGAGCTATCACACAATAACTGCTTAACAACGTTTCAAAACTCATGAAACATTTAAATACTTCATTTTCCCTTTAGGACTTAGTAGCTGTTCCTCTTATTAAATTCTGTGAGAGTCTCCTTATTCTACAGTACTTTAGCCTTCATCAAACCCTCTAAATAATTCATTACTTTCTTCCCATACATCTTTCTTTCTCTCTTATTTCTGCCATGTTTTTAAATTCCATTTTTATTTTATCCAATTCATTACCAGTTCTGAAGAAATTAGTAACTTCCCTAACAACTCTTGAATCACTACTGCTACCCATTCCTTTAAGTCCACTTTCTTTAACAGGTAAGTAGGAAAGCACCAGCATCTCACATTTACTTTACTACCCTGCATCATTATATGTTTTTAAACACCTTTATTAAACATGGGATGTTTAAAAGGTGACATTGGTACACATACCATAACAAAACAAGCCATAACATATGTATTGTTTTTATGCAGTATACATGTTCCCAGCAATTTCCATTTACTCCAACATTACACAAGTCTTGCCCTCCTGTATCATCTTGGCTTTTATTGGTGCATAATCTGAAAATTACAGTTGTGTACACTTACCATAAATGTAGATGATAGAGTGTATTCACTGTTGCAGTCATTACATTTGGGTAATCCTGCTGGCAGGTTGCCCTCAGTCGGCCTTAATTCCAAAGTCTTGGGTCCTGTGTTGGCGGCTGTTACCTCTTACCTGACGTCAGGGGTTGAAAAGAAGGAGCCAACGCCATTTTCTTCAGTTTTTCTTGCCCCAGATGTCAGATGCCCCCTAAAAGGGTAGCCAAAATTTATATATATATATAAAATTACATGTACCAATAAAAACATGGCCTTCATCTACAAGCAAATACACCACATAGGTTGTATAAATCAGAGAAGGAAAGATAAGTTCCAGCAGAAAAAAGGGGGATGGCGGGTGGGTAACCTGGATTGCAACAGTGAATACACTCGAACATCTACATTTATGGTAAGTGTACACAACTGTACCATGTTCGTGTTTCACTGTTGCAGTCATAACATTTGGGTAGAGTCCCAAAGCTATGGTTGGGAGGCTGGAGCTAAACTAGGAGCGGCTATGAGGCCCTGCAGAACTGCAGTGGCAAATCCTGCCCTGGATTTAGAGTAGAGTGGCATTATCAATGGCAGATGATAGTGCTTTGTAAAGGTGTGCACTGAACCCCAAGTAGCAGCCTCTAAAATGTCTTTGGTTGGTACTCCCCTGAGAAAGGCTGCTGAAGTGGCTGCAGCTCTGGTTGAACGTGGCCTAATGCCCTTAGGCACTGGCTTTTCATGTTGAAAATAGCAGAAATGAATGCAGTGACCTATCCACTTTGAAATAGTCTGCTTTCAGATAGCCTTTCCTTGTGATCCTGCAGCATATGCCACTAGTAATTGCTCTGTGTTCCTGAAAGCTTTGGTTCTGTCCAAGCAGAATCTAAGCTGTCTGTGTACATTCAAGGAATGCAGAATTCTCTCCCCCTTGTTCTGCGAATTTGGATAAAAAGATGGCAGATGAATAATTTGGTTAAGAGCCACACTGGACACCACTTTAGGCATAAATGTCGGGTTTGTCCTCAGAGAAACTCTGTCTGGATAAAACATGATAAAAGGTTCCACAGCCATGAGTGCCTGTAGCTCTGAAACTCGTCTTGCAGAAGTTATTGCTAGGAGCAGAGCTGTTTTCCAAGATAAAAACTTTATATCAGCAGTAGCAGCTGGCTCAAAAGGAGGCAGGGTGAGTTTTTCCAAGACATAGTTGAGGTCCCATGCAGGTATTGATGATCTCCTTGGAGGCCTTAAATTTTTGGCTCCTCTGAGGTACTGCTTTAATAAAGGATGAGAAAAGACTGGTGGCTCTGTACTGTAATGAGCCGAAAAGGCAGAGGCATGAATTTTAATTGATGAAAAAGATAGGCCTATGTCCAGCATCTCAGTTAATTATTGCAAAATCTGAGGAATATTTGGTACAGCTGTTATGAAACTGACAGTTTAAGGCCCTTGTAGCCAAGGTAGCAGATGTGTAAACCTTTTCTCCCCATCTATCCAGTGCCCTAGAATCTCTGTCAGAGGGGGTAGGGTTTTTTGCAGTGGAAGCCTCAACTCCTTTGGGACCCTGAGAAATAGTCTCTGGGTCTGCAGCAGGGTTTTTAAAAAGGAATTTATGAGAGTCAGGAACCCTGTAATATCTATCAGGCTTAACAGGAGCTGGAGGTAAGGAGTCAGGGGTAAGACTAGACTCCGAAAACACATCTACAATGTCTAACACAGGTGGAATGGCTAGAGGCCTGTGTTGAGGAAGTAAAAGGAAATCTCTGAGCCTCTTTTTAGATTCTGAAAAATCTTGGCTCTCCCAGTGGAAATGCTCCCTCATGGTATGCAAGGTTTCCCCAAAAGAATAGTCCTCTGGAGGAGAAGCTGAAGGTATAGATTCTTCAGCATCAGAATCATTATTGGGGGGAAGTGAATATTCCTGATCAGAGGAGGAATCAGAAGAAATAGAAACCCGATCTGAAGATTCATAGTCAGTCTCTTGCCTAGGCCTCTTATCAGGAGGGGGATGGGAACCCCTGATCAAGGTAATCAAGTCTTCGGCCATTTTGAGCATCTGTTTTTTGGGCATAGAGGCCTGTCCACGTGGGTCTCGAGTTTGTTTCTTTGCTTTAGAAGGTGCTTTAGTCTTTGCCTTTGAAGCTGAAGTAGGTTTAATGTAAAGATGTTTAGGTCTGAATACACCCTCAGAAGCCGGTGTCTGCTCAGCGGCTTCGGATCCATCTGTGGGAATAGTATCCGAGGCTCCAATACCTTGAGTTTCAGGCGGCATGGCAGACTCCACGTGGGAGTCGGTAGCGGCCTGTGACTCTAAAGTAGTGGGCGTTAGGGGCTGCAAAAGCACCTCACTGAGAACCGGCGACTGGCTTAGGAGAAGCTTTGTCGTTTTTGGGCCTCGGTTGCTTATCTCTCCTTTTCTTTGCGTTTTTTGTGAACTCCGGTAGTCGGATGGCTATTCGATGACATTTCTGGATAATTAAACCGGCGTCCAAAATAGTTTAAAGCAAAATCATACCGAAGCTTAATAGTGCGTTGGTTAAATCTAGCACAAAACCGACAACCAGAAACGTTGTGATCAGGGCCTAGGCAAGGAATACAGTAAGAATGAAAGTCCTTATGAGGTATTTGCTTTCCACAAGAAATACAATTATTTACTTTTTCTGACATCGGTCTGGAGCAAGAAAAAAGTTTCCCCAACGGGGTACTTAGCTTTATTGAAGACTTTGGATCTGAAATTCTAACATGAAAATCACAGGAGTCGGCCAACTGGCACTTGCAAACTGCTTCTGCTTCGGGCACTGCGCGGCAAGAAAGACTGAAGAAAATAGCGTTGGCTCCTTCTTTTATACCCCTGACGACCTGACGTCAGGGAAGGGGCCGACGCAGGACCCAAGACTTTGGAATTACCCAAATGTGGTAACTGCAACAGTGCAGCACGAAGAACATCAGTTACTGAATGCGTTTCAAAGATTTCAATTACATACATGTTCCTGTGAAATATAATTTCTATCCAGCCTGGCCCAGTTATTTTATGCTGGAAATATGTAAATTCTGCCTGGGTTCCTACTACTGAATTTACTAACATCTTCTATACCAAATATTTTCATACACTGCTTTAGAAACAATAGTAACACCAATTTAACTAGGTATGCTCAATGGATGCACAGTCCCTTTTAAGAGGCAACCTGGGAGCAATGTCTGGTTAAGGGACATGTTCAAGGTCACACAGTAGGCAGAGGAGGGGTGACAGATTCAAACCCTTTACGCAGGAAATAAAGCTTACAGTCTCTAGCCTTTAGTGCCAACTGCCAGGTTTCTACCCTATTTTGTTATATTTCCACTTTTAGATCCCAATACGTCCTAACTATTGCAAATCAGGTTCGAGCCCCACCCATTAACAATATTACCCGTTGAAAACTTACTTCTCCAAAAAATCAAGTTCCATAAAAGCAGTTTTACACTGAATATAAATGCATGCCAGAGAAATCCTCCTCCTCTCCATGTTACTTACCATCACAAAGCTACCAGTGTCTTTTATTCTTTCTGTGAGGACTACTGTAGCTCCTCCAACAACAGGTATTACTTCCCTTTTCCTCTGTCCCTCATATTCTGATAAATGCCCACCCTGAAATCCTCTCTGTCAAATTCACATGCTCATTCCTATCTAAATGTATTTCCTGCAGCACTGCTATTAACACTCTACACAGGCATCATCTCATCTAAAATAAGTTATGTACTCACCGTAACGTTCCATGTTTGTTGCCCATATTCTCACCTTCATTCTTGATGGCTGCGTTCGGAAAAGAGCATCAGTTTCGACTCTGCTTATTACTACAGCTCGAGAGCTTCCACTGGCTCAAGGCTCTACCCATTCCCATCATGCAAAATAGTAACAATTTGAAATCATATACCAAAATCCCAATGGTAAAAGGTATTCGCCTATGTCTCAAGAAACAAGAAGGGAAGCACAGAACACAATTCACAACCAATAAAAATGAAGGCGAGATTATGGACAACAAACATGGAATGCTACGGTGAGTACATGACTTCTTAATGTTATGTTGTCTTATCTCGCCTTCATTCTTGCTGGTTGGGACAGCGTCCCTAGCACCTTCATTCTTGAGTGGCTCAAGGGAATAAACTCTTCAGAACAGTAGAACCAAAAGAAGCCCTGTTCCAGGAGGCCACATCTACTTTGTAATGAGTGACAAAAGTATGAGGTTTGACCCATGTGGCTACAGCATAGATTGAGCCCATAGGTAATCTGGCCTGAAAGGCAGTTGAAGTTGAAATAGCTCTTGAGTGCCCTCTAATCTTTCTTGGCAGTTATGTTATGAATTATACACGTGGGTAATAGTGTCAGTAAGCCATTTTGACAAGGTACCTTTTGATATTGATGCACCTTTCCTGCTATCTGAGAAGGGGACGAATAACTGGTCATATTTTCTACATTCTTTTGTTCTATGCAAGTAGAACTGTAACTGCCTGTGGACATCCAATTGGTGTAGCAAATATTCTGCCTTGTTGCCATAGTGTGGAAAGAAAACAGGCAGGTCAACGGATTGATTCAAGTTGGTCTCAGAATATACTTTAGGAAGGAATGAAGGATTCGTTCTAAAAGAGAGACTTGTCTTTGTGAAAAACTAAATAAGGAGGGTGGTTTACCATTGAATAAGCAAATGCACTTTGTTCGGACGGCCACCTCATCGACGTGTTTGCGCAAACCGAAACTGCGAAAACTGTTCGCTAGCGAAACCCATTCGACGTTCGACATTACCGGCCGCACAACACCTCCACACCCACGCTACCATGGGTCAGACAGGGGCGAGGTTTTGCCGTTCGCACATTTGGGATTCGGTGTGGTGACGATTGCATTTTCGCCTTCGTGCAAGTCGAGTCGCCCATGTCAGGATCGGCATTTCAATAGTAAACCAGGGAGGGTGTATTGACAGAGCTTGAAGTTCTGAAACCCTCCTAGCTGAAGTAATGGCTACCAGAAAAGCTGTTTTCCAGGTTAGAAATGTTAATTGGAAAGACTATGCTGATTCATATGGTGGGAGAATCAGAGTAGACAGTACCAAATTGAGGTCCCAAGGAGGTGGTGGTTCCCTTATTGGAGACCTTAGTAAAAATGCACCTTTCAGGAAAACTTTGCACAACTTGTGCGACATTAATCTGGATCCCATGTCTCCTATATGGTAGTTAGATATGGCGGCTAATTGTACTGGTATGGTAACTGCTGCTACACCTTCATTAAAAATTTCTGCTAAGAAATCTAAAATTGTACTTACGGGGGCTGTGAAGGGGTCTATGTGATTCTTGGAAGCCCAATAAGAAAACCTTTTCCATTTGCTAGCATAAAGCTTTCTAGTTGTTGTCTTATGAGATGAAATCAGAATGTGCCTCACTGCAGGGGTTATGTTTGGAAGCCTGGCTAAGATTGGAAGTGGAGCAGCCAAGCTGTCAGTTTGAGGGTTTGGATAGAGGGATGGAACGTTTCTGACTGATTAGTCAGTAGATCTGGTACCAGGTCCAGAATCCCTGGCTCTTCCTGGAGATGGGGCTATAGGAAAGGAAACAAGAATTGACAAGGCCAGTACGCAGCGATGAGTATTAACTTGCAACTCAACGATTTGGCTTTCTGTAGAACTTTGAGGATTAGAGAAAACACGGGAAAGGCATAAAGGAGTCCCGGGGGCCATCGTGAACGAGTGCATCCCTTGGCGACTCCCTCAGCGAGGGGATTAGGGCAAAGTAGCTGCTGCATTTGGTGTTCATGGACATAGTAACCAGGTCGCAGCAAGGCAGGATCCACTTGCGAAAAATCTGATTCGTAATTTTCTGTTTTAGGGACCACTCATGAGGCATTAGAATTGCTCTGCTCAATTTGTCTGCTATCGCATTGGATTTCCCTGGAATATGTGCTGCTGCAATCAGAAAACATTGAGTAGAGACTGCCCACTGCTATACTCTGAGCCTCTTGACATGGGGTAGGATCTGGTTCCGCCTTGTTTGTTGATATACCACACTACCGACATATTGTCTGTCTGTGTGCAATCATACATAGTGGAAGATAGTTCTGGAATTCCTGCAATGCCAGAAGCTCTGCTCCCATTATTAGGACATTCATGTGCAAGTGCTACTCATGTTCCTGTCAAGTTCCTTGGATGGTCTTTCCCAGATAATGCCTCCTCACCCTATCTGGGAAGCATTCGGAGTCACTGTTCTACTGGTTGAGGGAGAGTGAACTGGCTTGCCTAGAGTTACCTGCATGGATTGAAGTCACCAATGCAAGTCTTTCTTGCAGGACATGGGTAACTCCTGCATGCACCACTGAGCAAAGAGTAGCCAATGCAGGACTCTCATACGTAGATGTGCCAGAGGTACTAATATTATAGCAGCTGCCACAGTGCCTAGGATCTTTAGAACAAACTTTGCCTGTACTTTCTTTTTCGAGAGCAAGATGAACACTTGACGGCGCAGTGTCTGTACCCTGTCGTGGGGCAGTTTTGCTACCATGTCTTCTGTGTTTAAGTCTGCTCCTATGAACGCAATATGGTGTGATGTTAACAAGGCAGATTTTTTGAACTTTATGGTAATGCCCAGTTCTGAGCAAAGATGAATGGTCGTGTCTCTTGTCTTGGTTAGTAGATGCTCGGTGGTGGCGGTCAGGAGCCAGTCGTTTAAGTATAGAAACACCTGGAATCCTAGACACCTCAGGTGAGCCGTGACTACTGCAATGCATTTAGTAAACACTCTGGGGGCTGCAGTGAGACCAAAGGGCACAGCTTGGAATTGGTAATGACTGACTCCTAGCCGGAAACGCAGATGTCTCCTACACTGCCTGTCCATTTTTATATGGTAGTACGCATCCTGAGGATCGATTGAGCACATCCAAATGTCTTGTCCAAGAAAGGGGAGTATAGACTGCAGTGTCACCATCCGGAACTTTGATTTTTTAACAAACTTGTTCAGCCTGCTGAGATCCAAGATGGGTCTCCAGTCCCCTTTTCTTTTTTGGAACTAAAAAGAACCTTGAGTAAGTTCTGGATCCGGTTTGGTCTGCCTGGACTTCTTGGATGACTCTTTCTGAGCAACCTTTGTATCTCTAGGGTTTCTTGATCCCTTTGACAGGGTGGAATGCCTGGGACTGATCTTGTTTTGGGGATGGGAGGGAGAAGGGTATGTTGTATCCCCTGGATATTATTGCCTGTACCCATTTGCCTTGAGTGATGTTTAGCCAAGCTTTTGGGTACAGTGATAGTCTACCCTCGACTGACTCCAGAGGTGGCCTCCTTTCAGGAGCACTGGAAGGGTTTGCCAGAGAACGTTTCTCTGTCGCCCTGATTTTGTGGACCCCGTCTACTGTGAGGTTGGTGTCTTCCATTGTTATTTCCCCCTCTGCCTCTGAGGGGAGAAACACTACATGCATCTGGCAAAGCTCTTTGAGATTTATGGAACCACATTTTCCCACCCTTCTGGCCTTTGGGATAAGGTCTGGTAGGGAGGGAAAAATGTACTCCCACGGCAGTCAGAGTTTTGCCGTCTTATTCGCACCTGGTCATAGTCTAACTTTTGGCCGAAACAAGGACAAGCTGTCAAAAGGGGAGTTAATGAAAGAAGACTTTTAGGGCTCAATGAACTCGCAAAGGTGCATCCAGGACCAGCCGCCCTACTCGCACCATTGGCTGCATAGAAAATGAGACACATAGAGGAGATGACTACTGAATTTAAGGCAGCAAGCCGGTGGTCACCTTGTCTGGTACCCCTCCATCTGTGGAACCTTGGAGGGTATCACCTAGCTCCTTTGGGAGATCCCTCTGAAGTCTGGTAAAATGGGTCAAATAGCTCAGCGATCTGAGTGTAAAAGCTGCTGACAAGAACGTGCATTTCCCATACTTGTCCATCGTTCGAAATTCCTTATTTGGCGGATGGACAGATGAAGTCTCAGCTAACTCCTTTTTGGTGGCTGCCACCACCACCACAGCATCTACTGGGACACCTTTGGTAGAGAAGTCTTTGTCCGACGGTGCAGTTATAAATTTGTTGGGCCTCCTCGGAACAGGTTCCATGGATTCTGGAGAGCCCCATGCGTTTCAACTAATAATGTTGAGGAGCTGGTCGAAGGGCAGAGACATGCAAGAGATGGAGGATCGAGAACAAAATGCCTCCAGGTATACGGACTTACCAGAAGGGTAAGGGTCTTCCACCCACGTCTCTCCTTCAGGATCTCTAGGATGTCCGGGGAGACATCCTCAGAGGGTGACCGTGGGGACCCTTCTGACTCATCTAAGTCCGTAATCTGAAGTAACAGGCTCCTCAGTGGAGTCTAGATGTTTCCTATTACATGTTCTCTTCTGAGGGACCTCCAAAGAGGGGTCCTCTGGGGAGGTTTTGGAAGAAAGTGACTGACCCAATGGGGCATCCTGGGACATTGGTTCTCTATGCCGGGGGGTGGTGGTAGAAAGGCAGACACCAGTATTTTTGGGGGAAGAGTGCTTGGATCAGAGTGTGGAGCCGTCAAGGGTGATGGCACACATCATAATCTCGAAGGCACCATGACCCGGGTCCGAGGGAGCCTCCTGCTCTGAAGAGCCAGGAAACTTGTCCTGTACCAAGGAGGCGGGCTCCAAGGCCAATGTAGTGGCCAAACTCACCTGCGCCGATGCCCAGAGAGATAGCTCCGGATCAGACAAGGGTCCATCTGACTCCTCCCCGGACCCGGCGGGGGAGCGTCGGCTCCCAGACCCCCCGACAGAAGATAGTACCGAAGAGGTTAGAGCAGAAGTCAGGACCGAAAACGCTGGGGTAAGTCTCGGACCTGACGGTCCCATCAAAAACATCTAAGCACTCTTTGACACAGTTTACCAAGAAAGGAAAGAAAATAAACTTACCTCCTCCATTTTCCTTGAGCTCTCCAAGGCTTTTGATACTGTATCACATTCTAACAAACTTCTCCCCTACCTTGGTCTCTCCTCCCCTATAGCTTTACCAGATGTCTTTCAAATCTTTCTTGGTCAAAAGATATTCTGGCTTCTCAATCTTCTTGCGAGTATCAACTGGGGTCCCACAGTGGTCTATACGTGGCCCTCTCAATTAAATAATTTCTTAAAAAAAAAAAAAACTAGCTTCTGCGTAATTGTAAGCCACTCAACTGTAACACATGAATCATTTACCTCTATTGAGACCTGTGTCTCTATCTCAGCCGCCATCTAAATTCTACAAGCAAATTAATGCACCTAATCTCAAGAATACAACCTGCGTTTAAGACTAACCACAATATATCCCTCCCAAAATGTAGAGCTTGAAGCAGTCTACCATACTAAGCTACTACGTGTGACATTTGCTGATTAATTTAAATTCAATACACACATCCAAAACATTGTAAAAAAAATCACAAACTAGGCCTTCTATACACAGCCTCCACCTTTTTTACTGCCCACTCATGTAAAACCACTGCTTACTTTCTATTTTCTGACAAGTCATCTTTATGCCTCACCTGTCCTCACTAATAATGATATATCCTAACTACATAAGCTAGAGCAGTGCTATTACAAAATTGCCAAATTTGATGCTAATATGTCCTATTCTCATCACTGTTTGGCCCTCAGTAAGTTAAACTGGCTTAAATGCACTAACTATACACATTTTTCTCAGTTAAAACTAGCTCGTAACATATTTTTTCCTGACAAATGTTCCTAACTCAATACCCCTCTTAATGGTACACTCCTAGAAGGCCACTTCAACCTGCAAATAGTAAGCTCCTTGTTATTACAATGTTAAACTCCTATGGGGATTACTCATATTCCATGTACATCTCCAATATGTGGAATTCACTCTCCGTATCAATTCGGCAAGTAACCCTTCCAACATATTTAAAGACAAATGAAAACTTTTTATAAAGCTCCTGGCTCTTCTGCTGCAACTGTTCTCCAGGTTAGTCAACGTTCTCATAATGTTTTTCTCCTATTGCTATCTTCCTTTTCAAATTTATACTACACACTAACCCATCTCCTTCTTCAGCTTAACCCTTCAAGTCATTCCTAATGCATATGCTTTGTCTTCTTACCCCTTGTCTCGTATACTCAACTCTTAATTTACTTACTATATTTAATTATATTTTCTATTTTTAATCAACCATCTTTCTTCATACTCCAGGTAAACCTTTGTCTATGCTAAAACTATATATAATTGTATTATGGGATCATCTCCAGTGGCATACAGCAATAAAGCCCGGGTGACCTGGTTTCTATTAGAGGTTCAGGTGAGTCATACAGCAGCAGGAAATGGATGGGTGTGCCCATCTGAAGTGGGAGGATGCTCACTGATATGCTCCAAAGAAGGGAGTTCCCCTTAGACATAAGATCAATCATGGTGGGTGGGGAAAGGAAAGGCATAGCCTCCTCTCAACAGAAGCACAGACAAGATGAGCCCTAGCAAGTCGGGGGGGGGGGGAGATAGCTGGTAGACTTGGCATGCATGCTGGGTACTGGGGGGGCCAAGCTGGTAAAAATGAGGTCCAAAGAGACCAAAAAAAAAGTATTATAGAGCTTTTCTCACCAGGGCTCTGGTGAAAAGGGATCTTGCACAGCCAGTCAGAATAAAATTAATTAAAACGTACTTTGTACAATTCAATCAGCAGTATTTATACCCATCATGGTTAATTGTTTGCACCTGCAGACTTCTCGTCTCCAAACCAGTACTTGGGGGGGGGGCAGCTAATAACTTGACAGATGTATGAAAAATTATTTGCAAATTTCATTCAAAGCGCACTGCTCAAAGCTCTGGTTTGTATTTCCTTGCATCTATAGACTTCTTATCTCTCAGTAAAAGCCTTTACTAATGGGTAAAAATAGCGAATGACTTTATAAACACAAGAAAAAGTAGAGTTGTGCAAGTGAACTTAACACAGCAGCAGACATTCAAACTAATCAATGTTCACTAATCGAAAAAGCCTGCCAAGGGATATGACTAGCTGAGCAGCTTTAAAAATCGTAAGGGCACCTTCCATATGCTATAAATCTCTGGAAATTGAGACTAACTCCACATAAAAGGCAGAGTAGAAAAATCTTCAGAGCTTTCTTGACCCACGATGGAAGGATACAGTCCTGGAAGGAACAAATGCTAGGAAAGAAATCCCAATGTAACTATATACATGAAGGTATATAAAAGGAAACTGGAGGGACGGGATGACAACTACAAAAGGGATCAATTATTACATCTACTGTTATGGCAGGGTTCACCTTACACAACTGCACTGTGTTCTTTCTTAATATCACTGTTGCAGTATATCAAGCTAAATGGGTAGCTTATCATAGCTTATAAAACACATGGAGTAGGGACAAGGAAGGGATTTCATGTATCCAGGAGCCCTTAGAGAATGCTCCTAGCAAAGCCTGCTCTGGACTGGAAAGGAATCCAGTGTGTATGGCATAGATGAATAATTGGCCCCAACCCTGTCTGGAAGTGTCTTAATATAATGAGAACAGCAAGAAAAAGAAGTAATGTACTCACTAAAACATTCATGTGTGTTGTCCAGCTCGCCTTCATTCTTAGCAGGTTGGGTTCGGAACCAATCCTCGGTTCTAACTCTGCCTTATACAAAGATCGAGGTCTTCCACTAACTCGTGCCTGAAAACCCTATCCCATGACACTCTACAAGGGCTCCCCAGATCTTGTTTGCTGATATAGATAAATAAAGGTCACTGAATATGTAATAGAGCAATGAAGAAGGTCAGAGGACATTAGTAGCACTTTGCGTCAGCTGTCTTCCAGGAGCGAAAGGCTGGGGGAAGGAGGGTGGAATACAAGAATGAAGGCAAGATGGACAACACATAAGGAACGTTGTGGTGAGTACATAACTTCTTCATGTGATGTTGTCCTATCTCGCCTTCATTCTTAGCAGGTTGGGACAGCGTCCCTAGCACCATCTTTCTTGGGTGGCTGAAGGGAGAATATTCTTCAGAACAGTGGACCCAAAGGAGGTCCTGATCCTGAAGGCCAAATCAACTTTGCAATGAGGAATAAAGGTATGAGGCCTTGCCCATGTTGCTGCAGCACAAATGTGTTAATAGTTAGTTTTGCCTGAAAGGCAGAAGAAGTTGCAATGGTTCTTGTAGAATGACCCTTAACTTTATGGGAAAGTTCTTTGTTTTCAGACTGGTAAGCAAAAGTAATACACTCTGATAGCCATTTCCAAAGTGTGACTTTTGACACAGGAACACCTTTCTTTGAGTCTGAAAAAGAAAAAAAAAAAGTTGAATTTTCTGAAATCTTTTGTCCTATGTAAGTAGAAATGTAATTGTCTATATACATCCAGTTTGTGCAGCATATATTCTGCCTTGTTGCCATAATTAGGGAAAAATGCAGTTCTATATACGGATTCAGGTTAAATTCTGACCATATTTTGGGTAAAAAGGATGGGTTCATTTGTAGGGATACTCTATCTTTGTGGAATAGCATTGTAGGGGGGCTTTATAAATAATGCTTGCAGCTCTGAGACTCTTCTAGCAGAAGTAATAGCCATCAAAAGAATTGTTTTCTAACTCCGATACATGAGATTGGAGGATGATGCAGGCTCGAAAGGGGGAAGAATTAAACGTGATAAGACAAAACTCAAGTCCCATAGTGGTGGAAGGACCTTAAACAGGTGGTCTTAATAAGAGAGTACTTTTAAGAAATGCTTTGCAAAGTCTGTTGGACATCACATTAGGGCCTGACTCTCCTAAATGGAAATTAGATATGGCAGCTAACTGGACCCAAATAGTAGCTGCAGCTGCCCCTTCATTAAACAGTTTTGCTAGGAATTCAAGAATAGAAGCTATTGAAGCAGAGAAGTGATCAATGTGATTATTCAAGGCCCATGAAGAAAATATTTTCCATTTGCTTCTATATAACCTTGTCGAAGCCTTATGAGACGAGATGAGGATATGCTTTTCTGACGTAGAAAGACTAGGGACCTGACTCTGGTCAGAATTGGAGCAGCCAAGCTGTCAATTTCAGGGTTTGAAGGGAGGGGTGGAGCATCCCTACTGCACAAGTCAGGAGGTACAGAACTGGGTCCAGAATCTACAGCTCCTCTTGGAGATGAGGCCACAGGAAGGGGAACCAGATTTGACGAGGCAAGTATGGGGCGATGTATTAAGTTCCTTCCCAAATGACTGACTTTCTGAAGAACTTTTGGTATCAAAGGAAAGGGAGGAAAGGCGTAGAGGAGACCCGAGGGCCAATCGTGAACAAGTGCATCCCTTGGTGACTCCCCTGGAGGGAGGATCAGGGCAAAGTGGCTGCTGCATTTAGCATTCATGGACTTGGCAAAAAGTTGCAGCCAGGCTGGCCCCATTTGTGGAAAATCTCTTCCGCCACTTCTTGTTTTAGGCACTACTCATGAGGCATCAGAATTGCTCTGCTGAGTTCGTCTGCAAAGTTGGACTTCCCTGGGATGTGCATTGCTATCAAAACGTGTTGGAAGGAGGTTGCCCAGTGCCATATTCTCATGGCCTCCCAACAAAGGGGGTAAGATCTGGTTCCTCCTTGTTTATGTACCATACAAATGACATGTTGTCTGACTGTATAGAAATAGTTCCTAGTGGAAGAGAGTCCGGGAATGCTTGCAATGCTAAAAGCACTGCTCTCATCTCTAGGACACTGATGTGCAAATAGGCCACTTGGTCCTGCCAAGTGCCTTGAACTGTGCTTCCCAGCTAATGCCCCTCCTCTATCTGGGAAGCGTCCGTGGTCACTGTGGCTAAAGGCTGAGAAGGAAGAAAGGGATGACCTAATATTACATGACTGGAGTAATGCCACCAACGAAGGTCTTTCCTGCAGGATTCCATTACCAAAATTTGGTGGGATATGGGCATGGACCACTGAGTGAAAAATAACCACTGTAGTACTCTCATGTGCAGACATGCTAATGGAATCAGGGTTACCGCAGCTGCTATGGTTCCCAATACTTTAAGGATTTTTCTTGCTTCTACTTTTCTCTTGGAAAGAAGGTTTAGGACTTGACATCGTAGGACTTGAACCCTTTCAGATAGGAAGTTTTGACATCATATTTGTTGTATCTAGACCTGCTCCTATAAAAAGGATACGCTGAGACGGCAACAAGGGAGATTTTTCATAGCTTATTGTGATTCCTAGGTGAGAGCAGATATGTAAAGTGGTGTCTCTCACTTTGGATAGTAGATGCTCAGTGGTGGCAGTTAGGAGTCAGTCGTCTAGGTACATAAACACTTGGAATCCTAGGCGTCTCAAGTGAGCTGCTACTACTCACTTTGGATAGTAGATGCTCAGTGGTGGCAGTTAGGAGTCAGTCGTCTAGTGTACATAAACACTTGGAATCCTAGGTGTCTCAAGTGAGCTGCTACTACTACCATACACTTGAACACTCTGGGGTTGTAGTGAGGTCGAAGGGCAGAGCTCGGAACTGGTAGTGACTGGATCCTAGCCAAAAGGGCAAATGACTCCTCAAGGTCTAAAGAGCACATCCACTCGTCTCGTCCCAGAAAAAGGAGTACTGACTGCAGTATTACCATCAGGAACTTTGACTTTCTCACTGATCTGTTTAACTTGCTGAGATCCAGGATGGGTCTCCAGTCCTGTGTTTTCTCTGGAACTAAAAAGAACCTTGAGTAAGTTCCGGATCCTATTTGGTCTGCAGGGACTGCTTGGATGACTTTTGACTAGCAACTTTTGTATTTCTAGAGATGCCTGATATCTTTGACTGGGTGGAACATCCAGGATGTTTTCTGTGTAACCTCTGGATACGATACTTTGTACCCACTTGTCTTCTGTTATTGTTAGTGAGGCTTTCGGGTGCAAAGATAAGCGGCCCACAACTGCCTCCAGAGATGGACAGGTGGGCCTCCTTTCAGAAGCGCTTAAAGGGCTTATCAATGAATAATTCCTTGTCTCCCTAGTTTTGCAGACCCCCTCTGCCGCGTGCCGGTGTCTTCCATTAACACTTCCCCCTCTGCCCCTGGTGGAAGAATCACCACGTGT